>NW_026057403.1:0-4439 GCF_019202705.1 Hemisphaericaspora subhashii | reverse complement strand
CGCTTCCACTGTCAAACAATCGTAATTCTAGTAGAAACACTCCTTATTCTTACAATTGGTAGCTTCTTGGAAAGTTATTTGCTAGAGTTAACAACAACTACAACACCTACAATACAACATTTACATTAATTTTACAAATATTAACATATCAAATTATCCCACCACAATATTACTGAATTAGTTATTGCCCTTGAACTACAAAACTTCACGAACCTAGCGAACCAACTGTTCAATTTAATACTTCATAATTTTCAACTTTACCAGTTCTAGTCAAATTTTACAGGGGATTGGCACCAGAAATTGTTCGAATTTGTTTTTCGTCAATTTTAGTTCAACTTTCATGGGCTACAAATCATTTCAAAATTACAGGGCTACAAATCATTTTTGACTTCATATATATTTTCCCCTCCCTACTTTTAAGGTTACATCTGAAAAACCTTTAGCTTTTGTTGAAAGCACTTTGGTTGATAATCTTAATGGGAATTTATTTCAATTTACAATCAATGATGAATCTTATACACATTACAAATCTACTGAGCAACTCCAAGTTATTGAATATAATTCTATCACGATCACGTGCCAAAGTTTATGATTTTTCATTAACATAATTATTATTATACTTATTTGAAGATTGTCTCATCTTACTTCATACAAATTGAAACAAGATACATTACTATTTATTAGTGCTACCGAAACTACAGATTCATCTCAATCTTGATTAATTTCTTGATTGCGTCCGAAACCCACGACGGCATAAACTAAAGGTCATATGCACAGAATTGGATATCTTCCATGGTTCCAAGGCTGACTTATGGAGGTTTTTTTTCAATCTCAACACTTTAACGTTACTTGATCCTGGCTGTATGCTTATTCTTATTCACTCAGATCATGTAATGCATGTCCTGTCAGAGGTGTGTCCCACTTCCTGCCACAGTTACAAATTACATTTTTGTGTAATGTTTTGCAGCATATAGTCTTCATAATAAGCTTATGTTAACAATATTCAATTTTTTTTTCATCGAAGCTTCATGCTTTCTTTGATGGTTACAAGCTACTGTGTTCAACGTCTAGGGATCTTCCTTACGTCGTCAATACTGGATACCATTTACTTGGGTTTTCTTGTATTTAGCTTGCAACATTCTGATGCTGAACTTTGTACAGAAATGCATATGTGATTGGTCTCGTTGCAGTTCTCAGAAACTTGCCTACGGTGATTCTACTTCTGTTCCACTTTCACTATGTACACCTTGTCGTTCACCGCATCCTTTCACGACTTTTATGCTTTCTTATCTTCTTTCTCAGAGATATTGGCTCCAACTTCACAATCATTCAACTACTTACCTCATATAAATACTTATTTTCAACACACCATTGATCTAAATCACTCAAGTTCATCATACCGACAAGCCTAACAGTTCGATAGGGTTATGTTTCCATTTTCATGACCTTAAGACAACAGACAGTTTTCTTCTTCCTTGAATTTGAAGCTTTATTCGTCAACCGATGCTGCAAGTTATTCTTCCAACTTGATCTGTCTCTGGATATATCCAAGATAGACACAAGACAGCGATTACAGTTCGTTTAGGGGTTTCTCAATGGAAAGTGACGACTTTAGGACAATTCAATGCTCCGGCAAGATTTCGAAGAGTCACGATTACATTGTGAGCCATTCCTTGGAAAATAAATCTTATATATCTGGCGGATTGCAAGTCTTCTCACGAATTACCGGAACCTTCAGCGATACCTCGCTAAGGAATTTGCTAATTGCAGTATTGAATTTGAATTTGCTTCTTTCTTTCTGCATTAAATCCACCTTTTGAAACACATCTTTCTGTATGGAATTTCCACATCGATGTTGTTCTTAAGTCCCTCAGAATAGGTTTTACACGCTTATGTGGAAATCTATTCTCAAAACTGGTCTTATTTATAACTTACTGACTTTGTTCGCGAACTATGAGCATGTTTTCACTATAATCTGAACTTTCAATTAGCCTACGGAGACTTTTAACTTCCGCACCTTCTTGGCTTACAGCTTCACAGTTTTATAATTTCAAAATTCACATTGGGATTAAGCTGCCGCAAGCATTTATTGTACCGGTGATGCTATTGAAAAGTTAGATTCAATGAATTAAACACTAGAAATAGTGACAAATACTCAGGAATCTTCTTCAACAATTAAAGCCGATTTCAGCTTACGAGAAGAAGTATAAATAGCAATAAGTCTCATTTTGGAATATCACAGACACATTGGTCAATTTACCTTGTTACGATCATCAGTTATCACAGAATTTTCTTTTACACCGCGAGCCTTACTACATTATAACTATTTTGGTTATACCTTCTAAGAGAATTTATTGTCATCAGGGTAAACAACGTTGATACATTGACTTACTTTGGTAAGAGCTATTAAACCTAATGTTATCACGCAACTATGTCTTATCCATCTTAGTCGTCATTTCTTTTAGAATATCGTTTGAGTCTACCCTTAGCTCATAAGACATTATCGAGTCCTAAGTGGATAGCTACTTAAATCGAAATACAGTGACGGTCAATTAAAGATTTCTTGTTGATTATGGTCCACTTAATACAGGAATAATGATCAGGTTAGTCTGAATAGTACTGCACTTTGTGTTCCAACTATCTTTACGATACTTTAGGGTCTATCTGTCAACATCGTGAATCTATTATTACTTCATTTCAGTTCAACACCAATGCATGATTCAATCGAAGAGTATCAAACATTACGTTGTCTATTGTATAGTAAAGTCTATAACTCAATCTGATTGTTAATACTTCAGTGCGAGATTCACAGATTACTACATGTTTCTACTTGGGAGATTCTCTTTCAAATCAAACTGTTGTGTTCTGCTCCACGCCGTTCTTACACAATCGATAAATGGAGACTTAGATGACTTTATGATTGCTTAGTTCTTTCACTAATTACAAGACACGTTTTGCCACAATAACTTCTTTTGTACGAGTTTTACAACTGCCATTATAATCCGTCGGTAAAGACATCTCCATTTGAAAACGATTTTGGATTTACATCTCACCATTCTCATTTTGGGTACATGCTTGTTCCAATTTCGCAGATACTTCAATGGAATGATTTTTTTAAGACGTTCATGGATATCTTATATTCAGTATATTGGTTAGTTATAACTTACACATATTACCGCTTGCATATGAATAGTAAGAAGACACTTTCATATTACAACATTAACTTTTGCTCCAGATTGGTTACAAGGACTTTTGTACCGAAAAGGTCACAAGTTCAACTTGACTACACGTCTATGCTCCTTGTTCCCTTTCCGGAAGTTAAGAGCTTTCAAACAGCGGCTACGCTTATCCGTTCAACTTTGGTCGGGGTTCCTTGAGAATACCTTGCTCCTTGTGGAAACTACGTTAGGTATTTGTGTTATTATCGACGCATTGTCTTTTCGTCAGCAACCACTTGGCTCCATAGGAGAACTGATTCAAGCTGTCGTTCTAGAACTATATCAGCAATTATGGCTTTGATTTACCAAATCTAGTCATGGCTTTGACGTTCACTGATTGTGTTTTTCCATATCGCTATCTATAGCACTTCCGTTGTTAGACCTGATCTACACCTACAAGATGTTTCACAATTGTTAGAGCAATCTGGCAATACAAACTTTAAACCTAGCCACGGAGTTAAATGAAGTGCATCATTTACTGGTTAAGTGAGAATTTCGCTTTGATTTCCGTACTTACAGTTAATACAATGTTTGCCCAACTTCTATAACACTCGTAAGCTAGTACTCAACAAATCAGTTACATCCTTTTGTTCATGGTTTAGAATTACAACCGTCCATCCTGGATAATTGGTCTGTTTTTCATTAAACATTCAATGGGATCAACTTGCTTATAACACGTCTGCATCCGCAATCATTACTATCCTTCACATGAAACGTACACCAAATCTACATACAAGGCAGACTCTGTTTGTCTTAGAGCTGATTTGAACTTCCTAGTTCCGAGTGCTACTTTCTGTGCTGTGTTTACTAACGTATTGTGCAAGCCGTGTCCTACATTGATTTGATGTTATTGTTTCATACTTACGTCACTTCAATCTCAAACCGAATAGGACGAGCTCAACGAGGTATTATATTACTTTGGCTAATAATGTTATATCATTTCAATGCCGTTAAAGTTGTCTCCGGACACATGCCTTGCTTGCTACGCTCCTCTCCGATGTTCGTAGAGTGGTTTTCATCCGTTTCCCACTCCTGAGTGGTTTTCCCACCTTTCCACTCCATTTTTTTTTGTGTTCCTGTGTTTGAGACTATGGCCCTCATACGCATTCGTCGTTCACGCTGTTTTTTTTTTTTTTTTTTTTTCCACATCCTGGTTTTACACAATTTTTTTTTTTTTGATTTTTTTGGACATTTTAGTTGATCCTTGTCAACAAGGGGAAG
>NW_026057402.1:0-4534 GCF_019202705.1 Hemisphaericaspora subhashii | reverse complement strand
TTTTTTTAGGTAGTATAGTGTGTATATAGGAATAGATATACCCACTGTATTACAATTGGTACGCACCGCTAGGTTTCGAGAAAGAGTCATCAGAATATTATTAGAACATACTTTTGTTGAATTAGAATCTAAATTTTGGTGTTTTTAGTGAAAATTTTTTCCAATCATACATTTGACATTCAAATTGGCTTCAAAATCATCAAATTCCCCCCCTCACCAGTTAATTATCCAATAAAATTCACTACAATCATACCATTTTATCAACTTTGAGAGTTTTGTTGGCGAAACTTTACTAAATTAGGAAATTTTTTGTTGGGACCATTGTTTTTAGAAATTTTTTTTCATATTTTTATTGCCACACTAACACATTTCATTTTTGCCGCATTTTTCAAAATTTCGCATTCAAGTTTAACAAATTTTGCAACACAATTTTTTTCCATACAAGTCCAAGTACAAAGATTAAAACCAACTGATTAACAAGGAACATCAAAGATGAACAACAACAACAGCAGCCAAACCACCCCAGCTCACACCAATCAAGGTCATCCAGATAATCAAAATCAGCACGACTACTTTAATCAAGAAGATGATTTCGAACACGACTATTTTAGTCAAGAAGATGATTTCGATCAGGAGTATTTTAGCCACGACGAAGATGATTTCGAACAGCTCAACTACAATCATGATGGAACCAATGACTACCCTAAACCGTATCCTAAAGTTAAGTATCCTTTTGATGGAAGCACTGAAAACCTTAAGTATGGAAGATCAGCACTTGAAAACATGAAAACTGCAATCATGGAGAACATTAATCTGAAGCAAGCCCTTAGTAGTCTTGATACCCTCAAGTTAGTCAAACCATATCTTAAAGACAACGCATATCATTGGGCTAAAGAATTTTTCACAAACCTTCACCACAGCCTTGTTGGAGAACACCATCACTATTCCAGAGTTAAAGTTAATCAATTAGGAGAAGTTGCAAATACTGTTGTTATAACATTGAAGAATGAAGATACTGTTACTTTGCGTAAATTCCTCCAAGCCAATAATGAAGCTAAATCTTCTTACATTTTTGAAGCGTTTACTATTGCATTTGAAGAGAAGTTTAATGTCGTTTATGAATCAGCTAGATTAATTGAGAAAATCCAAACTATTCGTCAACGTGAACCACTTTTTGCCTACCGTCAAAGATTTCTTGAAACTTATAAGTATTGTAAAGAAGCAATGTCAGAAGCTACTGCAATCCGTTATTTTCTTGATGGTATGGATATCGAATATCGTAAATATTACACCAGAGACCGTGACAACTACAAAACCATCAAGGATCTTGACAATTTAATTGAATATCGTGATATTGATGATAGATTAAGCAAACGTAACAAAAATCATAGTATCCGCAAAGGCAGAAAAGCTTACAGCAATAATTATCATCCATACTCAGGACAAGACCATCAGCAACAATCTCAATCTCAGCCACAACAACAATCTGATCAACAACAAAATTCTACCCGAACTCAATCATCAACACCTATTTGTTACAATTGTGGTCAACCAGGTCATATTGCTCCAAGATGTAGGCAACAGCAGTTGAACCATTAGGAACGTTTTTATTGAAGAACAGACGGCAGATTTAAAAATCAAGATAACCGTGATTTGGTGATAGCATAATAATTGTGCTCAAAGTGTTAAATTTCTTCGACCATGCAACTACGATTTCTCGTTTCATTAGAAAATTACTCCAGTTTCTGTGTTAGAACTAGTGTGCACGAAATTATTCAACTCCAAGATATTGAGTATGAGAGCAGATTAATCTTTCTTTAATGAACATCGACGAACATAATCTTTCTTTTCATCGAAATTCGAANTTTTGAAGTCGTATTTCTGTGTATCTCTGTGATAGTTGTTCTCCAATTGTTGATCGTGGTATATACTGTGGTTCATTTGATTAGTGTCTTTACATTGTGTTTTGTCGTATTTTACATTTGTTTTTGTTTTTTTTGAATTTGTTTTACAAGATTTATTGTTACTGATTGTTAGTATGTTTGAATATATGTTTTGTTTTGTTTGTTTATTTGTCACGTATTGTAGGGGAGTAGGAATAACATTCTCTTGGTGGCGGGCAACCGTGATCAAGAGGGCTGCTACTACTATCCTTTGGCTATTATCAGGGAATCTTGCTCAGAGTGGGATGTGGATGTTGGATGGATAGACGCCGGCACTAAGCGGGGTGTGGTTAGCCCTAGATTTTCGTTGTGACCGAAAACCGTGCTTTGCCAGAAAAGCCCCAAACTTTTCGTTTTATTTGTGTTTATTTGTGTTTTTAAAGATTATTTGGTTTTCGGATCCTTGGACCACAGGTTCTAAAACCGACTTGTTATTTGTGATTATTTGTGATATTATATTTGTGTTTACTAAGATTATTTGGTTTTCGGATCCTTGGACCACAGGTCCTAAAACCGACTTGTTATATGAGATATGTGTTATGAGATTTGATATTATTTATGATTATGTTTTTGTTTTTTTTTGTTAGTCTTATCCATCCCAACAATTGCAAGACAGAAAGCAAACCTTGGGTACGTATCTAGCTTGGGGTTAAGGGTGCGTTATGCCAAGATTCCATTTTCTTTCCAAAGTTCCAAAGATTGTCGTTCATTAGCAATGTGCACGTTGTTGGTGTCTGGTTTATTCTTTGCTTAAGCTGATTTGGTTGCAAAATTTGATTCCTGGCCCGTTGATGATTTTGAGACTAAAATCTTTCCACCACATGTTGTTTTGCCTCCATTCCTTCCACTCCTTTGTCGCTACAGTCGTTTCGGCGGCTCAATGGGGACATTGAGTTTGGGGGAGGGGAGAGTGTAGTGGGTTGGTATCACTCCAATATGCAGGAAGCTTAAGATTCTGTGGATTAGTAGAGAGAAGTGGTTGTCACGTGTGTTTGAGAATATGCAGGATATATCTGAGCCCAGAGATATATAAAGAGTCAGGATTCCTTGAGACATGAATTTGGATTTGGAACTTCTTTTTTATCAAGCAATCTTTTTATCAACAAGCATTCTTTTACAACCAATTAATTTATCAACCAATTAATTATACTACAGAATCTGTTAAGAGAGGTTTTCTTTAAGAAGAGTTACTATCCATAGTTCATATTAGAGCCATAAATAACCAAAGCAGCTCCTTTTCTTTATTTTTTTTAGGTAGTATAGTGTGTATATAGGAATAGATATACCCACTGTATTACAAGTTCGTGAAAAGGGGCGTGTGGCGTAGTTGGTAGCGCGTTTGCCTTGCAAGCAAAAGGTCACTGGTTCGATTCCTGTCTCGTCCAATTCTTTTCTGCTCATTTATTTTTGAATCCAGTATAATCCAAGCTATTATTTTTCATGTTTAGGGTCAATATTATATCATCGTACCGGATCATTAAAGACAGCGAAATATAGGTGGTTCATATTTTTCATTTTTAACAGCTTGGATCTGACCAATTGCACGATTCCATTACTGCAATCTTTCCTTTTTAGAAATGGGACGAAAATAGACTGGGAGATTACAGGACACTTGTAAAAGACTGTTGGGCCAATTTCAAAAGTCAGGCTCTCATAGAATACTCCTTTTGTAAATATTTCAAAGTACATGAATTATTAAGCTCCTTTCTTTCAAAGCAAAACTTAGGAAGCCTAGTTGAGGACCTAACTGGGTCAAATGATAGAATAAGTGTGTGGGTTGTAATACCTAGGGCTACCTTGAAAGGAGTTATTAACAAAGGGAGTGCAGAGTCCGAGAGTCTTCAACAAAATTTTTCTCTGAATATTTAATTGGCAATACTGTGGGCCCAATGAATTCCTCTAAGTGTCGTGGCTTATGCTTAGCCTAGGTCCAATTGAAGTTGAGACAGTTGTGAGTAATTTTGGAAAAATTGTGACGACAACTACATTCATCTGTGAAGCTAATGAGTATTTCGCAGCCAATTGGTGCAGAACTTCAACATCTCCTATCAAATTTTGATCTTGAAGTACACACGGGGTTCTTGCTTGCATTTATGTCTAACTATCTAACGTTCCTTGTGTATTTTTCTGTTTCTAGTACATTAAGAAGAAATCTAATTTACGGTGTTTCACGTATTCAAATATGTTGTTGAGAAAACGTTCCAGAAATACAGGAACCTTATTTTTTTAAGGAGCATTCTTTTTCGCTTCTTCCGTGGATACTAAAAAGATGTCACGAAGAGAGCATTTCCTCTTTGAACAAATGTATTGTCTCTATTGAAACTCTCAAGCTTGCTGACAAAATATATTGAGGAAAACACGCATGAAGTAACTTGAATACACATTGCATGCAGCCAAGAAAATATAAAGATTGCAGCAAAACAAACCCTAAACAAAACCTTCACTCGCATAGAAAGATAGACACTTGCTAAAGATCTGGCAGATTTCCCCATGGGGGACTCTGGCTTCTAAGTATCTTCGTGGGGGATACCACCTTTTGTATGGTAAGGTTGCCTCCAAATTTTGGTATCCCCCACGCCAGCCGTTCAGCT
>NW_026057401.1:0-4674 GCF_019202705.1 Hemisphaericaspora subhashii | reverse complement strand
CCGTCTTCGTGCAAGAAATTACGTTCGAAATATTTCAATGCTTTATTGTGATATTTTATTTGATAACGTAATCTAATTCTTTGCCAAAATGGTAAGTTTGGTAATTTATCAAATTCACTTTGTAAATATCTTGATTGGCTATCGAAATGATTTGATGTTTTTCCAAAAGATTTCAACTTCTTAAAAGTCTTCTTAATTGCCTTTTCCAAAGTTATATTCTTCTCGTTCATTTTCTTCATCATTCTGCAACGCGAGCCATCAAAAACTACTGGCACATAGTTTCCATTGGTTACTTTCTTGATATATGAAATCTCTTCAGAAGAGTAATCTTCATCCAAGTTAATTGGTTTTGAAAGCCAATCTTCTGGCACTCTATGAATAGTAGAATTGTAGTATTCAACTAATCCCTTTGCATAGTCCCTCAAATTGAAGTTGATGATTTCCGGTTCACTCAAAGCTAGAGTTAACAAAGAAAGGTACTTTGCAGCCAAGTTATGGAACACAAATCCTTTATCGGCAAAGTTTGACATCCAATAGTATGAATCATAATTTGAATGGTAATGATAAATTGGATCATTCTTCCCAGGTTCAAAGCCAAAATCAACAGAAGGAATTCCTAAGTGCTCTAAATATACAGTAAAATCTGAACCAGAGCCAAGAGTGTGAATACGCTCTCCATCTTTAATCTTCACGAAATGATCATATAACGAACCTACACCCTTTTCTGGGTATTCCAATTCCTTTGCCACGGCCAATAAAATATTATTCAAGAGAGGGGATGCCCCGAGGTTCATATTTTTACCACTAACAGCAACGTCTACATTCAAGTATGCGACGACATTGCGTTGATATTTATCGGCAAAATATTCACCCTGTTCAGTTGATCCTAATAATCCATACTCTTCTCCATCATAACTATGCAACACAACTGTACGTTTAAATTTATAACCAGCTTTCTTCAATTCTCCAAAAGCACGAGCAACTTCTAAAAGGGCAGCTGATCCACTATTAGGATCACCAGCACCACCTTTGATCCATGCGTCTCTATGGTTACCAATAATTATAACATCGTCTTCCTTCTCACCTTTGATTTCTCCATATACATTCCACATAGTAGTAATATTGAAAATCTGATCATTATACAAGTTTAAGGTAAAGTTTGTATTAGGACCTGTGAAGTATTTAATTCCATCTAACTCTCCTTCAAATCCCGAAAGCTTCTTTCCGTGGCCATTCAATTTTTCTAAAATTGGTTTTACTTCACGATATGAAATAGGCAAAACTGGAATCTTCCCAATACTTGAATGAGGATCTTGACGTTCCACACCAGGTTTGGAAGCATATCCAGGAGTAGTTGGATCTCCAGGTGCAGAGCCTTCTCCACCTAAAAATTGGACACTTCCTCTTTGTACAGAACTTTCTTGTCTAGCTGGACCATGTGGATATTGCTCGAATCCATTAGCTGGAGTAATCCCATTGTCATCTCCAGGATCTGAATAAAGCAAAACTCCAGCAGCTCCGTTATCTTGGGCAAATTTTACTTTTAATCCCCTGACTATTTTACCATAACGAACAATTACTATCTTGTCCTTAATTGTGACATTGTGCTTTTTTAATTCTTCAAAATCTTTTGTAGTCCCGTAGTTGGCATAGATATATTCCGCAGTCACATTACCATTTGCAGCATATCCTAAAAAGGTTGGAATCGTATCATTTCCGTGAGTAGTTGGATCCTTCTTTAATACATCCTCTTTGAGAGGCGCCTTGTAGACAATGTGATTGGTTTTATTTAAGAGGTTCAAATCATGATCTTTTGGATAACTCACGTAAATTTCATAAGGATCAATAGTTGCTTCAAATCCATATTCTTCAAACTTCTGTTGAGTCCATTCAACAAGCCCATAATTGGTACCAGCCAAATGAGGTTCCGCTGTATATTTCTCAGACCAATTGCCTGCTAAGTTGGTTTCAAGGGCATTAAGAACAATTACTTTTGGATCAAGTTCTTGGTTGACAGTGAAACTAAGTTTGCTTATTTGATAAACAAGACCCAATGCTAAGAAAACAGACAACCATCTTATCAATTGAGGTTTCTTTCGCCTCTGAAGGAATCTTGGGACCTTTTCAGTAACCATATTTGTAGTTTGATTTTAATAATTGGTAAGCTAATTAAAGAAAGAAAAAGGGGGTTTAAATAAATTTTGAGATTGCATGGAAAAAGAATCAGGGGTAATTTAAGGTGAATCTTCTAAAGTTGCGGCGTGGCTCTGCTGTGTATTTTTTCGTTCGCACCCACTGTGGTTGCAATGTTGCAATGTCGATTCGGAAACACATTTTTTGGTGCCGTATGATCGAACCACATTGTATGGTATGAAATGTTATACAATAGTTGATACTGTAACCTAAATGCATAACAATCATTCAATTGAATTGAATAGCATTTGTTTTGCTGGTTTAGATTGATTCATGATTCGAGAATATTAAAATAAAATCGAAGAGAGTAAAGAGAAAGTTATCCGAACAGCAAAAACTTCATTGTTTCTCGTCGTGAAGCTGGAAGTCGGCATTAATACTTTTGTTATAACCCAGAACTTATTAGTGGTTATAGGAGTATTGCCGTGTCTTATTGGAGGCATAGCATCCTTTTGAGTCCTACCAAGTTTGTTTAATAATTGGAGGAGGAAACCTATTCTTCTACTAGAGAATGTAACTTGTCTTCATTAAATAACATATATTGGATTTGTAAGAATTGACTTTAATTGACTCGTAGTTATTATTAAAAACCAAATTTTAATTGATATTAATATGTTGTTAGATCAAGCAATTCAGATGAAAGTTATTTCGTGGGATGTATAAATTATAAAGAGCTATTAGATACCAGCTAGTGTATATTTGGGGTTTCACACCTATGTAGCGATAAACTAAAGTAATATAATCTATAGAGACATTTGTCTAAAATGAGGATAAAGAAATGCCTAATTCTAAAAGAAAGTGATATAAAAAGAAGTGGGAAAGTTAACCATATTTATACTCTCGGGAAATCCATCGAGGCGTTGAGGGATTTAACGGCAATACGGAAATACGGAAACAAACGGTAAACATAAATATTAAATAACACAAAACCAGAAGAAACATTACTGGCAACGAAGCTTGAACAAGATATAATAGCTAGTTATATCTTGACATGCTTAATTTATGTGTTGCAGATTTAAAAGCTTATCACCCCGATTGAAATAATTTTTTTGCAGCTTTTAGTAAGGCACACCCAATCATTAGTGACACCAGTCCATGGCTGTACCAAATTTTCTACTGTATTGGTCATGCAATCTTTCTTTCTTTTTTTTTGGTTGCCTCTACTTAAATTGATGTTGTAATCACCCCATGGGTTCTAACTAAATAAATTGGTTGCAATTTTACACATTAAAATAAATTATTTTTTAATTCTTGGCGGTTTTAGATTTTATGGTTGCACAAAAAATAATTTATAATTCTTCTTAAGAATACTTGACATGATCAACAGCTTCTTATCAATATACGATAAGAAAAATAATTGTCTTTCAGAAAGAATCATTCATCTAACATAGTCACCATACTCTCAGGGAGCATTCAATACCATTGTAATATTGAACATCAGACGCATATTTCGGTATAGGAAGATACTCCTATTCGAATCTTGCAACTGAATTTTTTTAGGCTGATCTATTTTTGTTGGAAACGAAAAAATCAAGCTTTTTGTATCAGAATTGATGACACGGTGATGACCAATCATTGCTATTACATGGTCAGTCTATCATTCGATATGATGTATTGGTTAAAAGCTTGTTCTATCTATTTAGCATATACTATGAAGTCTTACAGCGTGTTGCAAGCCCATTCTTAAACAATCAACATAAGTTGTATATTGTCTTAAACAAAGTTCGCATTCAACTATACATACTTATTTATTTAGAGAATAATTCAATCAAGGCGTTTGCTCACTCTTTCGATTGTCTTAAAGAATATCTTTTGCCAAGCAGCAAATCTTTCAAAACTGCCATCCTCGATAGCTTCATTTAATCCAGGCAAATTTTGGCCCGCATAGCCTGTGAATCTTCCACTTGCAAATACGGTATGCTTAAACCATGGCCTATTAAATAACCCGTCTTCGTGCAAGAAATTACGTTCGAAATATTTCAATGCTTTATTGTGATATTTTATTTGATAACGTAATCTAATTCTTTGCCAAAATGGTAAGTTTGGTAATTTATCAAATTCACTTTGTAAATATCTTGATTGGCTATCGAAATGATTTGATGTTTTTCCAAAAGATTTCAACTTCTTAAAAGTCTTCTTAATTGCCTTTTCCAAAGTTATATTCTTCTCGTTCATTTTCTTCATCATTCTGCAACGCGAGCCATCAAAAACTACTGGCACATAGTTTCCATTGGTTACTTTCTTGATATATGAAATCTCTTCAGAAGAGTAATCTTCATCCAAGTTAATTGGTTTTGAAAGCCAATCTTCTGGCACTCTATGAATAGTAGAATTGTAGTATTCAACTAATCCCTTTGCATAGTCCCTCAAATTGAAGTTGATGATTTCCGGTTCACTCAAAGCTAGAGTTAACAAAGAAAGGTACTTTGCAGCCAAGTTATGGAACACAAATCCTTTATCGGCAAAGTTTGACATCCAATA
>NW_026057400.1:0-4816 GCF_019202705.1 Hemisphaericaspora subhashii | reverse complement strand
TCGCAGTTATGACCATTCATCGCTATTTAGCGCGAATGTAGTCAAACCTGTGACAGCTCCCCCTGTAAAAGGGTTTCTAGCAACGGGAGGGTAAACCATCTAATCACATAATCAACGGGAACAACCTTGCCCAAGACAGCTTCAAATACCGACTCACCAATTTCACCCTATGGGAAGAGCAACACTTCAAACCCAAACAATACTAATAACTCCGAACAGCTACACTCATAGTATTCAAACAGTGACTCACAGATCACGCTACGTAATAAGAATCAACTAGTATAACCAATAGTACAAATAACTGCTCACCGTAAAGCAATAGTACCGATAAAACTCAACACCAGCGTGTCAAAGATAATTTAAACTGATACCAATGTACAAGCTGCAGCATCCAGAACGTCAACAACCTATGTGTCAACCAATAACAACAGTTTGACACACATGTACCAGTAATAATAACAAAAGCTACCACTATGTATGAACCAATATGCAATAACAATAGGTGATACCCTTTTTCAACAGTAATACCTCAAAATACCCGTATGTCGAACAGCAATAACCATTGATAACCACAACGTCAAATAAACACCTATGGCTTAACAATAATAAAGTTTGATACCTGTGATAAAACAGCAACAAGAAGCCAACACTCACATGTCAACCAAACACTAACTCCATGCTTGAATAATAAACAATAACGACTATCAAGCATCCAGCAATAACTCCAAACATAATACCCATGTATCAATTTAGGGATTAAATGGTCAACACCTACATGTCGAATTTTCCTTGGATGTAACAGTTGTAATAACTAGCAAACATGTAGTAACAAATAACCAACGTTGATACTTGTATATTAAAGCAGGAATAAACACCAACATCTATATGTCAGCAACGGCAATAATTGACACCTGTGTATCAATCACACCAATAAGAATTAACATCTATGTCAAGCACAATTGAATTCAAAATTACCCTACAATTTCAACTATAATAAAGATAATACCACTCTGTAGGGTTTACCTTCAACTTCACTAAGACAAATTTTGTATCACCACCTTCGAACTATATCAAAGCAGCAATAACCAACATAACAACATTCATAAAATTTGTATCACCACCTTCGAACTGTACCAAAGTAGCAATAGCAATTAAAATAACAAAACACTTTATAGTGCCAAACGATAATAAAGTATAGCAACACACCATAGCATTAACCATCCATATCGTTAAAATAAAATTTTGGAGTACCACCTTCGAACTTTTGAAGGTTTTAAAGGTATCCAATCCACAGGATTCCTCCCCCTCTCAAAGAGATTTTGGGGGGAGAGAATCTTCAACATCAACATCCTCAAAAATCATCTTCTTTGCCTAAACTTCAGCAGCATTCACATTTTGTTCCTTTGCCACATCAATTCATATTAGACAACAACCTCGTGTTTAGACTTCGGCAACATTCACACTGTGTTCCTCTGCTACTTTAACACGTACTAAACAATTTCCTTCTTCATCTTACCAATACAATCAGGGAATGTATGGATATCAGCAATATACAATTGTTCATCAAATTCTCTCCAAAGATATTTACAACCATTTTCCTTATTTAACCAAGATATCTGTTTCTCAAAAGACTCGACTAACTGATTGCCATTCTGACTTTCACACATTTTAATTCGTTCTAAAATCCCTCTCACTTCATTAAATTCATTGTCTTTGGTACTCTCTTAAAGAGTTCTTTCCAAATATTTAACCAGTTAACAGCAGTAGATTCAAACAATTTGCCATGTTCCATAGAATCAGCAATATCATTACTAATGACCATCATAGTAATATCTAAATCTTGACACTTAGTCAATCTTCCTCTAATTCTCTCTAATGGATCATTAACAATATGGGAGGTGAAACTTAACCATTTCAAATAACTGCTGGTACTTAATTGGCCGATACTTGTTATTCAAATTAGCCTCGACAGCAGAAATAGCTAATCAGTTAATGGGGGATATTTAGCCATAGCAAAAGCAGCAACAAGAGTAGGTCCGATGACGTGATCAGATATAATGTACCTTGCCTTCTGCCAAGATAAATCCTGCAGCCACATATGTAAAGTAGCAATTGAATCAATATCCTTAATATCTGGTAAACCTTTTAAAATACTCTTCTATATTTTGTAATAGACGTCTCCTCAGCAGTCTGAATAAGTGTGGCAGATTCACCATCTTCATAGCTTCCTCCAGCATTTGACATAATATCGGATCCATTTAAAGTAGAATCAATTTAATTTAAACATCTCACTTGAGGTTCTCTACTAGCAATACGTATACTACCAGATGCGAGTCGATTTATCAACTTCTCTAGCTGATCAACCTTTATGAGCATTTTGTCAATTCTTACTGGAAATGATTCTATTCTATACCAGCTTCTGATTTAAACTTGGGGATGGCTCTTTTGATCGTAGACTGGACATTTCAAAGTCTCCTATGGGACGTACTTCTTCCTAAATCTTCCTACCTGGATCTCTTCTCTTGAAATTCCTAAAGCTTTATAATATTCGAAGCACTAATAATTTCCCGATTTTGTTACAAACTTTCAACAATAGCCACGTAAATACACCGCCCAACTTTAATGCCTTAATTTTCATTGTCCTCTAACTCAACTAACTCCTACGAACAATAAATAGGAATTATTTTATAATCTTCTTTTAACCATTAGGTAGAAGTTGTAATATTCCAAAGTGTGATCCCACAATTTTAACAAAGGCTTTCCATTTGTATTGTATTAATCACGAAATCTCTTTATCTTAGCAACATAGTTTCTGAGCTACGCTCTTAATTTATTTGTTCTCTAATGTTTCAATTCTTGCGAGGAATGACAAGAACCAATTTATAAATTCTGTAGTAAAAATTGCAAGCTAACCTGACCGAATTCCAAGGTGTCCCTACTTTTGAAACAATGGTAGTCAACCAACCCCAGTTCTATTCCGGACCTACCTAATTCCGTCAATCCAATAACTTGAAAGCCACAATTCTAATGCTTTTCTTAAAACCAACACGATTTTAATTTAGAGTAGACCATCCAACTTTAAAATTGACTCTCTAAATATCATGATATTTTGTACAACTTGTTCAGAACTTTAACACATTATAATTCTATTCCAATTTGGTAGACATTCCATTAATTGTGTGTTCTTAATCTTTATTTCAGATTCTGACCTAACTCAGAACTCTAATGGTTATTCATGTTATCTAAACATCGAATAACCCTCTTGGATAACATTCTATAATGTACACCAACTTTGCTTTCCAATCTACCACCTATAGGTCCAGGTGATATCCCTTGAAAATAATAATTAATACCCACTTTTCTGTAAAACAATGGATATCTGATTTGCTTTTAAACAATAATCACACGAATTAAACTCTGACATTAAACATCAATGGGTTGTCAAGTTTCGCGTCTAAATGGTTTTGTACAACTTATGTAAGAACTTTAATACACAACCTAACAATGAATGTTCTTCATAGTTTCTCGTACAGGCACTGACTGACTTAGACCTTCTATGCTTATTTATGTTACTTCGAGAAAACATCAAATAAGCCTCTTGGATATCATTCTGTAATGTATACCAACTTCAATTTTCAATTCATCACCACCTATTGTAGAGCTCGGGTGATTGAAACAATAAACAATTCCCACATTTCTGCAAACAATGGAAATCTTTGTATTCACTGATACTTAAAATTAATTTCTGAATTCCTGTGAATTCACTTTTGACCATATAATCTAAGCAACTGCCTTTCGGGTCTGACTGTAACCAATGTAATATTTCATCAATTCCTCCAATTATATTGTTCTCTTTCTAATTTTGAATTCTTGCGAACAATAACAAGAACCAATTTGTAAGTTTGTGACAAGAATTGCAAGTTAATCCCACTGAATCCTAAGGCTCGTTCATTTTTGAAACAATAGTAACTAACCAGGTCTAGATCTATTCCGGATCCTGTTGCCTAATTCAGTCTTCCCGATAACTTGCTACCACAATTCAACTTATTTTCGTACTAACAACACGATTTTAATTCACCCTAAGCCATTCACTTGAAACAATAACTTTTGTAAATATCATGATTTTGTACAACTTAATTCAGAACTTTAACACATCATAATTTTAATCTAAATTGATAGGCATGCCATTAATTGTGTGTTCTTGATTTCTAATTGAGATTCTGACCTAACTCAGAACTCTAATTTGTTATTCACGTTACCTGCAGAAAACATCAAATAACTTCTTTGGATACTAATCCATAATGTAGATCAACTTGATTTCCAATGTACCACCTATAGGGCCCAGGCGATATCCCTCGAAAATAATAATTAATCAAAAGGCACCAAACTTTAATTGTAAATAATAGATACCTTTGTGTTCACCGACACTTAAACAATTTCCATTGTATTCACCGATACCTGAAAATNTTTACAATAAAATGTAATTGGAGTTAAAATAATTAGAAGGATGACAGTAGAATAGAATAGAATGTACAATTACACTGTATCAAATTGAATCAAATTAATTGAAACAAAACAAAGGTATAAAATCAAATCTATGAGGCATTTACAGTTACTTTCAATTCAATTACGTAAATGTAGTTGTAACAGTTGTACACCAAAGAACAATCAACTATTTATACAAGTTCCCCCCCTCCCCCTGTCACAACTATGAGGAAAAACTCTTAAGTGCGAGCATGCAGGCCGAAAAGGGAAAGTACTTTACTTAATCTCTTCTTATTCAGTGGTAGGACTTTAATGGTGCTGATATATGTAA
>NW_026057399.1:0-4836 GCF_019202705.1 Hemisphaericaspora subhashii | reverse complement strand
TGTTTTGATTGTCGTTATTAATTTCTTTGGTGTCAGAGGATATGGTGATATTTCTTGAGCCAGCACCCTAAGATTCCAATTCAGCAGGCACATTCCCATTTTATCATTACCGAATGGTTCAAAGACGTAGTAGCACCTCAAGTCTTCCGATTACAAAACGGCTGCTTCACCAGTAAAGCCTTACTAAAGATTTATCGCCTCTAAAATGTATTTCAACATCCCTCTTTCAAACTACTAATATGATATGTATATCTCCTTAAGACTTCTTTTTGAATATCTCACCATATGTTGGGTCAGAATATTTATGATAAGATGCCATAGTCATTTTACGGAAAGTCTTACCCCATTTGATAAACACAATAAAACTACCATTAATAAGAATTGATAACATAAACATAAGCCAAGTAGTCAATTTAAGCCCGCATCCGTCTAACCAATCTTCAAATACAAAACAGAAAATCATCCCAATCATATTCCTTATAAAAAGAATAAAAACAATACATTCACTTGCAAGATTATGATAAGAATCAACCGCATAAGTTAAACATATAGCACCAGAAGATCCCATAGCAACTCCCAAAAGCCCTTGTCCAATAACAACCGAAATCACCCAATGCGCTTCATAATATGCCCCTAATCCATATGCCAACAATCCACCAGCATTAGAAATTGTTGGAATTATCATAGCATATAATCTGAATTCAGGTTCCAAAATACCATGATTCCTTCTTGCCAACCAAATTGAAGAATTATCAACAAGATACCCACCAACGACCATCCCAATTACACTTCCTCCAAATGCTCCCAAGGTAGTCAATCCAACTCCATTAGCTGAGAAATTATACGGTTCTGCTCCATAGATTACTGCCTGGGTGGCACCGATTAATGATAACCACATCATTTGAGCCCCGTAGACCAAACCACCCCAAATTATCGCTGGGAACGAATACATTAAGAATGGTCTAGAGAAGATCAAAAGCCATGATCTTTCATCATTGTTGTCAGTTTGAATGAGTTTCATACGTTGTTTATAAGTTTTCTCGGGGATAGATTCATCAATTGAATTCCCATCATTTTCTTCTCCAGTTTCTTGATTGACTTCGGCAATCAGAGTGGCAACGTGTAATTCCTTTGATTGCACAGCTTTGATCACACCTTCTTCAAATTCGTCTTCTGTAGTATGGTCACGTCTAAATGAAGTGTTTTCCATTGTGAACAATAAAAAGATAAACATAATAACATAGATGATAATTTGGACATAATAACACCATCTCCAACCTGCTCCCTCAACAATAAATCCAGCAGCAACTGGTCCCAAATAACACCCAGCATAAAGTGCAAGAATAACTAAAGCAAATGCAGTCGATCTTTCATGTTGGAAATAAATATCAGTAGCCGAGATTTCTGACAATGTATCAACAGGAGCAGCAGATACACCCGCAAATGCTTGAGCTACAAAAATTGACCCAATTGAGGTTGCTTGTGATCCGATTGCCAATCCGACAATACCAACAACGGCACATGTCAAATATGTGAATCTTTTACCCAATTTCAATGCCGTAGGTTGAATAACTAAGATTCCAGTACCAAGAAATAGGAAGATAATAGCCTTACTAATGGTTAATTGGTTTAAATTGAAACCTAAGTCTTCCATCCAAACCCCCCATAATGGACCATAGAAATTTGAAGTGGCTGCAAGTATAAAACACCAAAACCAAACAAAAAAAAATTGAAGATGTTTCTTTAATTTTGTCCAACGCAATGGATCATTGATATCCTTTGTTGGTTGGGGTAATAAGATAACATTATCATTCGAGTCATTCTTTTTAACATCTAAACCTCCTGTGATATCGACTAATTGAACAGTACCTGGTATGATCTCAATATCTGGGGTAACAACAGCGTCGTGCTCCAAATCAGAGTTACTTTGTTTTTCTAATGACATTTCTGTATTAGTCTGTGCTTTTTCTTCTTTCGTATTCAGTTGGAGATGAAGATAATGTCCAGGATCAACATAGCCTTTTATATTGTTATGGTGTGGGTTCTTGAATTGTGGGGGAGCGTGGGGGCAGAGATGGCTCTGCCCAAGCCATTATCTCCCACCACAAACCCATTGTACATTTACATTGTTCACAATCATTTTGATTATAATTGCTTTCTTAATTTCCGGCTTATCTAATGGGGAACAGCTGTAGTCACCTTTCGGAAAGGGAATTCCGTTGTCAGGGCCCTATTGAGTGAATCAGTATTCCCTCTATTGTTCTTTGATTTTGGCATATTTCAGGTTCAAACATTAAATTTTGCGTTATTGCACAATTCATACGCACGGCAAATCAAAATCGGGAAACCTGAAGGTTTTACCGAATTATACGGCTAACAACTGAAAACATTTGCATTCTCCTTGCCACTGAGAAACACTAGAACAAGTGCTAAGTATTCAAAAGAACAGGGGATAGAAACTTAAAGCCCCCAATATATTACTTTTCTTATGACCTTTGAGATATTTTACAAACTAAGGTGTGGCCATTGCCCCAAGGAAACAAAAGGAGCTGGTCATGCAAATGGCTTGCCACCAAAGAAAATGCAAACTATGGCTTGGATATTATTTGGATATCGCTAATGCCCAATTGTTATCAAGGACTGTAACCCTTACTACATATTATGCCACTGGGCTTATGAATAAAGGTGTTTTCATATGTTTCCCCGCTGGGCTATTGTCGCTTGTTTCCCTTTTCTGTAAGTAAAACTTGTACAAGAAATCCATTGTAATATAATCCAATATCACCTTCTCGGCTCCGAAATATACACCGGCCGGATCTTATCTAAATATGTGTGTGTAAGTCACATTGTCGGTCTTATCAGATATCTCTGTTTTGTGTTGGCAATTTGGTGCTATGCGAGACCTCTCATTGTTGATGCAATCAATTAATATCAGCAGATAAAAGCTCATTGTTGATGCAATCAGTTGAAGTTTTCAGAGAATTTCCGGCTAAGATATGACCCTGACAGCATTCGTCTTTATCTCCTTATTGGCTTTCCTTTTGCTTACTAATTGTTCGATATAAAATAATCAATTATCGACTATTTTTATCCACATAACACATTAGAATAATCTAAAATAGTAAAAATTTAAGATAAGGTGTGCATTGTTTGGAAAAATGAGTCACATAATGTCACACCGTTCCCGAATTTAGGCTAAATGGGAATATTCAACCACGAAGCAGAAGTTTTCTTTGCTCTCCTTTGTTAAGCAACCTTAATTATTAATAGTTGAAGAAATCGAGTCGCGTAGTTTGACAATTAGTCTAGCAGCTTCTGCATTTAGGAAAGCGCATATACCCTGAATAAGGGCTATAATCTAAGCTAGGAAAATAACTCAAAGACCAATAATTGATTTATTCAAGGAGCCATAAAAGAAAAACCAAAAGTATGAGTTTTAGGACTTCTCATAGAGCTACACTTAATGTAATACAGGATGCAGGCTATGCTACATTAGTGTGGATCTTATAGGAACCTAAATGTAACAAAACGAAGATACAGAACAAGCTAAACTGTATACTAAAACATTGGAATTCTTACAATAAATACATATGGCATATCTAGGGTATTTGAAGCACCCCGCAGTATGGGTACTAATGTTACTTTACACTTGAGTGGCGATCACCACACTTTTTAAGTCGTACAACAAGTACTGAATGCACAATAGGCTGCGTTTAAGTATTGTGAGTTGCTTGTGATATATGTGCTAACTCATCTGCAACTAATAATATGTATATCTTTTCCCATGATCTTGTCAGTGTCTCTTTGAAACCCTTTATATTATTTAATGTATTGAATAACCCCAACAAGAATATTTATACCATTTTTAGCACGAGTTGTATTTCGTTGATTTACAGTAGCCAATTTGTGTTCTAGATCTATTGACTCATGTAAAGTTAATATTCATTAGGAATAGTAACTTTATTCTTACCTTTAGAATATTGGATTCTGTAACTTGATAAAGATGAACATGATTTGTTGCAAATTCCATACAGCTCAATTTGCCTATAGAATTTTTACTACCGATCGATTATTTTTCATTAATATTAACTAAACTAAATAAATATGCTATTACTATAATATATAACTCTCATTAAGACTTCTTTCTGAATATGTCACCATATAATGGATCAGAATACTTAGCATAAGCTGCCATAGTCATTCTACGGAAAGTCTTACCCCATTTGATAAACACAATAAAACTACCGTTAATAAGAATTGATAACATAAACATAAGCCAGGTAGTCAAACTAAGTCCACACCCTTCCAACCAATCTTCAAATACAAAACAGAAAATCATACCAATCATATTTCTGACAAAAAGAATAAAAACAATACTCTCACTAGCAAGGTTATGATAACAATCAACGGCATAAGTTAAACATATAGCTCCAGAAGCGCCCATGGCAACACCCAAAAGTCCCTGTCCAATGACAACAGAAATGGCCCAATGTGCTTCATAATATGATCCTAATCCGTAAGCCAACAATCCGCCAGCATTAGCAATTGTGGGGATTATCATAGAATATAATCTGAATTCAGGTTCCAAAATACCATTGTTCCTTCTTGCCAACAAAATTGAAGAATGATCAACAAGATAACCACCAACAACCATCCCAATTACACATCCTCCAAATGCACCCAAATTCGTTAATCCAACTGCATTGGCTGAGAAATTATAAGGCGGTTCACCATATATTATTGATTGGGTGTTCCCGATTAAGGATAACCACATCATTTGGGCCCCATAGACCAAACCACCCCAGACTACCGCTGGAAAGGAATATAATAAGAATG
>NW_026057398.1:0-4931 GCF_019202705.1 Hemisphaericaspora subhashii | reverse complement strand
AAACAAGTTTGACAATTGCTTGGATTTCTGTATGCAATAATACCCATATTTGTATAGTTTTGTTTGGATTTAGTCAACGCGAACCACGCGTGTAAGTAGCTCTTTTCATTGGGGTAGAAAAATTCAGCTTGCATCATTACCGATTTGATACTCTGTCGCCGGCCTCCTTCATCTCGCTGATTAGATTTCAATTTCGCCCCACTAAGGAATTGCATCCATAGGATATTGTTTGGTTCGGCGTACCAGAATAAAAATTGTTGGATCTTATCCCTCAAGTATACCGAATACCAATTTTCCGACTCGTCGAACAACAAGAGTATTTGCTTTGCTCTTTTCCCTTTCAATTGGTAGGTCAAGTCCGTCAAATTTATGCCTCCCTTTTCCGGATGGGCATGTAGTCGAAGCAGATTCATTTGAGGTAGCTTGTCTTTAATCACCTTATCGAGTTCCACTATTTCATTCATCTGGAACGGGTGGTGTATATCATGGAAATATATTTTTGAGTAGACGAAGGAATTAATTATTAGCGCTCTCTCATGCATCGGCATATCTGTCACCGCTCTCGAATTTAATGGCTTCATTATGTCTTTGATTTTTTCTTTATAATCCATGTCAAAAATTTTGATCCCTAAGTATGTCTTAAAATCAGATAGAAGATGAGCTGGGTATGGTAGTGTTCCATTCCATGTTTCCAATTGTCTGAAATGGGCGAAAAATATTTCGGATTTCTGTGTATTGACCGCACTAGATGAGACTTGACAATATTCGTCTAATTCTTCCTTCACGATTTTATAATCTTCTCCAGTTGCAAATATGACCAAGTCATCAGCATAAGCTTGATACTTTGCCCTTATGTCTGGGATGTAGCAACTTGGAATTGTGATACCTTGACATTTTTGATTTATCTTGTTAAGTAACGGCTCCAACATAAGATTGAAAATAAGTGGTGATAAAGGGTTCCCTTGTCGTGTGCCTCTTTTGAGTGGAAAGGGGCAGCCGATTGTTTTATTTAAGTAGATTGAAGCTGACTGTTGAGTTAGAATAGCAGTTATACACTTTCTCATATTTGTACCTATATTTATTTTCTCTAACACCCGCCTAAGGTACTTATGGTTAAACGAATCGAAAGCTTTCTGGAAATCAATAACTATAATACCTGCATCTTCGTAATATATTGGGTTTTCTTGTAGTATATTTGCCAACGTTTTAAGTTGTTTAATTGCTTCATCCATGGTTCTGTTCGGCATGAAACCTCTTTGTTCAATTCCTATTATTGGGTCCAAAACCGGAAGTAATCTCAAGTTGATCATGGTTGAAATTAGCTTGAGGCTAGTGTTGGTCAACGATATAGGTCTTTGTTGATCTATTCGTGTGGATGACTCTTTTTTTGGGATGAGCGATATTAATACTTTATTAAACATCGGGGATAATACTCCTGTTATTCTTAATTGATTGGCTTCCTTCAATAGACTGTCGGCGACCATATCCCAATGAGAAAGGTAAAAAGAATATGGAAACCCGTCTTCTCCAGGTACAGTTTTATTGATTGATTGTTCTAATGCCACTTGCAACTCTTTTAATTCAAATGGTTTATCTAAATCCCGCTGGACCTCTGTTGTTATTTGCCTATCAAAATCTTCTAAATATTCATCAATTCTATCGTCTTCCGGTATTTCCATGGGGGTGTCAAATAGTCTTGCATAAAAATCGGTGGCAATTTTAAGGATTTCTTTTGTAGTGGATCCCACTTGAGTTTCTGTTTCATTTTTCATTTTTGTGGTAACGTGTGAGTGTTCAGTTCCATGGAAAATATAACGACCTTTGTCCCACACATCTTCTTCAATTTCGTGATGACCAATTTCTGTCATTTTCTGCATGATCGATTTTGCTCTAGAATATAATTGGGATGTGACTTTCATATTTCGGAGTAATGACAGGAAATTGTTTGGTTGTTGATTTTGGAAAGTCGCTTTTGGTACTTCCTTATAGAAAAACCTGCCTTTACCTACTTTGATCTTTACGTTGTGTGTTTGAATGATAATTTTTAAACCCACCCCTAAGTGAGAGGAGCGTATATAACGTACCCGCGGAATAAGTTGGAAACTATGTAATTGATCCATTGTATCGTGGGATAAATATATTCTGTCCAACCTTCGATTATTGCCGTTGGATAAATTCGTAGCGACTTGCATAGTTGGGATGATAGATCTAAATGTGTCTTCTAAATTGTTTTCCTTTATAAGCCTCAATAAATTTTGTGTAATATCATTTGGTTGAAAGGTTCCGTCTGCTGTATTTCCTGTCAAATCATCCGTTGAAGAGTTGAAATCTCCACCCAAAATGATATGTAACTTTCTTGAGTATTTTCTTTGTATCTTTTTTTTAATTGCTTTTATGTTGACCGTCAAATCATGTAAGATATCTCCATGTAATTCCCTCCGTGCGGAATTACTGATAGTTGGGATATATACACTAATGATCATGTATAATTCTTGAGTTGCTGTGGTTTCAATTAGTTGATCCGCCACATAAGGTTGGGTTCTCCTTGATAGGTAGAAAGAAAAATAATTTTTCTTTTTAATTTTGAATTTGTCTTTTGCTTTTTCCGCTTTTATAATGAGAGCCGACTGTGCCTCGGGTCCATTAAAGGCTATTGAGTATTTGTGTTGTTTAGTTTCTGTGAATTCGGACACGAATAGGCGTCGTTCTCTACTACCTCTTAAATTAGTTTCTTGTAGCATGATTATATCCGTATCCTGTAAGAATTTTTTAATGTTATGAAATTTTTTTGTTTTTTGAATATTTTTGGATTTTATTATTATTGTATTTTGTTCATGAATGATTCGTTGATCAAACCTTTTATCACTTCTTAAATCAATTATTGAGATCATAAATTAATAGTATTGGATTGGGTGGTTGATCGCTCACTGCTGTCCTGTGATTTCAAATGTGTCTTTGAAATTTGTGCTAGAGCCTCGAGTTCTTCTTTCTCAGATTCACTTGTGTCGGCCTTGGGAGCATGAGCAGATAACATCCTATCCGCCTTTTGAGTAGTGGATGTTATAATCATTTCAGTTGGTTTTTGATTTGATGGTGTAATTGGGGATCCTGGCCTACGTAAGATGGTCTTCTTTTCCGTAACTGGAACATCTTTTTGAGATTGGGATTTTGATCTTGTGCGTGTTGCTACTGATGATTTAGGTAATTGTGCGCTAGGAACATTTACTGTTGATTTGTGTGGTTTCACGCCTGATTTATTAATGTTTTTAGCAGTGTCCTTTTTTGCCTGATTAGATTGGGCGAATTCATTTTGTAATTGTTTTCTACCTTGTCTAGATGTTGCCTTTCCATCAAGGAATTGGTCGCTATCCATATGTGCCTTTAAATAATCGGGCAATGGTTTGGCCTGTAATGATTCTGTTGGAGGGTTTATTATATTAGTTGCATTTAATTCATTGGCCTTTTGACTCAATTTCTTTTGCAAACTTTGTTTTTTTGCCGCAGCTACATTTAGTTTTTGTTGAATGCGGAATTTACAAGCTTTTGCTGAATGGTTTTCCATCTTACAGTGGTTGCAAGGTCCTTTTGTGCATTCAAACCTCGTATGATCACTTTTATGACAAAAAGGGCAGAATTTTAAATGTGATAAAACCTTAACTTCTCCACCTACTCCAGCGGTAGCGATCGTGCGTCTAAGAGGGACCCAGGAATCTGGTAACTGGAGGATAGCATAATAGGAGACCACGTTACACCTAAAATATACGTTCGTAACGCTTGGTCGTGTGGGGGCATGTAAAAATATGATATTTTTTTCCTCTCTTACCGGAATTGGGAGATGATTTAATAAATGATCCTTTGCTCTAAACATATTCGGGGCGGTGATGTCAAATTTAATTGCCATAATGTTGTCCAGAATTTTGGGTTCTAATTCAAGTTTAAGTGCTTCGTCGGCCTCATCAATCAGATTCGTGGTTGAGAGCGGGATAGGAATTCTATCAAAAAAATCTGCTAATCTTGCCAGTGGATCATTTCTGTATTGATTCAGGTCCGATAATTCTCCATTACCAATGATAATGCGATTTTTCCCTTGTCCTCCTGGAAAGGCAAGTTCCAATAGCTCGATACTGTCTTGCGTTTCAATAATTGCAGTATCAAGCCCTTTAATCTGGCGTTGGGTAGACTTGACTTCCTCTTTACGAGTCTTTAAATCCTTTATCAATTGATCGTAGTTGTCTTTGTCTTTTTCCGTCTCTTCTAATGTTTTTTCAGCTTTTTTTACCTCTTCTTGTCTTTTGGCTAATAAACCAACGTCCTCGTCTTTATCCTTTTCCATGCGTGAAATTTCGTTGGCGAGATATAAAATCTGATCCTGTCTATATTGCTCAAAAGCTTCTGCAAGGTGTTCGAATTTGACATTGTTTGGCTGAACCACTTTATAGGTGCTAATGGTGTCTTGACTCCCAGCAAGCAATTCATAATATTTATCTTTAATAACATTCGGTAAGCCACTCATTTGTGTAAGATGATAACTTTGCTCGAAGTTGTTCATTTTCTGCAAAATTTCATGTTTGTTTAGGGTGTCCGCAGCTCTCGAAATTGCCGCGTCATCTGAGTCGGCGTCCAAGTAAGCAGATTTGAGGGTCTTGTCAAGAAGTATTTGTTGTGCACTTAATCTTGGCATATGGCCCTGTACTGCCTCACGAACCGTGCTATAGCATTCGTCATCATCAGTTTGATCTTCCACGGTTAATTCTCTATGAACGTCTTTGAATAGGTCATAATCTTTCTTTTGTGCCAATGGCTTGGTGTTTTGTAGTCTTGCTAAAGTGTTGATTGTGGAAACTGGGTTTGCCCAGACACTTTCCAAGGTGGTTTTTTTGTGGTTGGTGAGTGCACAAGAGGAAGTTCACAAAAAGGATTTTCCTTGGGCG
>NW_026057397.1:0-4972 GCF_019202705.1 Hemisphaericaspora subhashii | reverse complement strand
TTCCAACAGTAATAAAACAATGCTCATATTCCCAACACTTAGTAATTTACATTCATATCTGCTGTTATTTCTTCACGTAAGAAGTCTTGCATTAGCACCTATCTCAACAAACGGATGACATTAAACTGTTTTTCTTTTAATAGGATTCTCTTTGTAAAGTAAAAGCTTCCATTGTTTTTTCTCATGGTTACCGACAGATTTGCGAAAATTGCAATAAAAGTTTGCAGCAATGTACATAAAAAACAAAATTGAATTAACGCGGCGTGCAAAACTTTTGAAGAGGTACTTTAGCTTGCATTCAACACTTACGAACAGTCCGATCTTTGTTGGGTTATGATTGCGTCTATGTGAATATCCGCCAACCGTCAACTTTTGGACATTTTGGACATAAAAAAGATTAATGTTCACCAGATTGGCTTGTTTTGTTAGAAATCAAACATCCAACCTTACATACAAACTGTTTTTAGTCAACAAAAAAGAGCCGATCTGGTGAATAATGGAGTTTTTTCGGAGACATTCGGTCCTTACTTGAGTACGCCGAATATAGTAAGTTAACCCCGCCTTGGGATTTCTTACCCTCCAAATCTGTTAAAGTACCTTCGTTCACCGTTTCGTCACCTTCTAGTCTCGTAGGGATGTTTATCTCACCCTTCCTTGACTTGTTAATGTGTTTTATATTCGCTGACCAACATTGTTACACGCGTAAACTGACTAGACAGTATATTGCATGTATAGGGAAGGGGCCACGCGACACTGTGGCATATATCAAAAACTTAAAATTCACTTGCAACCTGGCTACAGAGAAGCTGTCATTTAGACCGAGAACTTTATTCTAATTTTAGTGAATTTGGGTTTTGCGATTATTCTTGGCAAAGGGTTCCAAAAAAATTACAAAATGGCTGCAAAATAAGGTCCTCGGCACAAGCACCTAGTTATTGCACAAAAGTAATTTCTTATTCATGATTATTTTTATTAAAATGTTATAAATCGATTAAGTAATACATAGAAAGATAGAGATGTCGTAAATATTATATTATATTAAAAATTAAGTCGTTTTTTGTTCAACACTAACAATAGCATCGTGTTTTTCTTTATCATGAACTACTTCAATAGAATCATCCAAAGAAGAAATTTCTTCATGCTCACCCAATTGAGTAACATCAAACCCATTCTTTGATAAATATTCAACAAAATCAGCATCTTCACGATTAATAGCATCTTGAGCAACTGGAGGAATAAAGAAAAGAGCCAAAGCAGCACTGAAAAGACATAAACATGAACTAATATAGAATGGGACTTGCAATTGTAAATCAGGATTTGGATTGTTGACATATTTACGAATAATAACTGGGAAAACATAAGTACCAACAAAAGCACCAATCTTACCGATAGCGGCAGCAATTCCATAGTATTGACCTCTGATTGGAGTGGCAGATGTCTTGGAAGCTAATAATCCAATATTATCACCGGGACCAAATTCACCTAAAGTAGTAAAGATACCGAAAACAACTACAAATCCAGCGACATGTTCTCTTAATTGGGACAAACAGGCAGACATGATTATACCAATGATACCTTGTGAACCAACACCCAAGGCCAAAGTTAAACGAGGACCAAGATAATCGGAAAACATTGCTCCAAGGAATGCACCTGGCATATAAAATAAGTTGAAAACAACTGCCCATCCCCAAACTTGATATAATGGAGCATCTGGGATAATTTTATCAATAATTATACTGGAATAGATCCCGAATGAATAGGCTGAAAAATCATAAATGAACCAAATAATGGAAATGATAGACAATCTAAACCAATAGAACTTAACAATTAACCACCATGGGAATGTTTTATAACCAACTTTCTTCATGTGTAATTTTTGATACGAAGTTGAATCTTTCATTCTTAAACGAATAAAGAATAATGATGAAGGTGGAATAACCCCTAATCCAATAGTTAATCTCCAAATAACTCTTAAATGGTTTTCGCCAAAAATCCAAAGTAATACGAGAGGGACAAATGATGAAATAACAAATCCTAAATCAATCATAGTATTAGTAAACCAAGCGAAATAACGATTTCTTTTACCTGCAGGTAACATATTTGCAAATTCGGAAGCAATAACTGAAGAAGTTGGATATTCGGCCCCAATAGCAATACCTAAAAAGAATCTAAAGGTAGTAATTGCAGCAAATAATCCAAAAGGAGAAGTTCCCCAAGTTGCAACAGCACATAAAAGGGTAAACACAATCAACATAACATTAGCTGTCATCATACCTCCCTTTCTTGCAATTCTGTCGGAAATATACCCAAATCCTAATTGTCCAACAACTGTACCCACAAACGCAATAGAACCAATATTTGAAATTGCATTAGATTGAGTGAATTCGTCGGCGTATATTTTACTTAAACAAAAGACAACAGTACTAATGGAATTATTAACATAACCATCTGAGAATAAACCAGCCCCGGAAGCAAAAGCGGGCCATAAATTCTTCATTCTGACTCTATCTACTTTTGGAATATCTTCATCTTCTTGGAAATCTTCTTCTATTAATTGTTCTTGTTTTTTATGAATGGTGATTTCTTTCTTAGCATGTCCAACCCAACCAAAAAGTTGACTGAAATTCTTTGGTAAATCTCTAGAAGCCATCGTTTTATGATGTTAGCTAAGCTTACAGTAAAATTGGAATAGGAAAAAGATTTTTTAGGAAAGTCGACAAATTTTAGAAATTAGTTTAGGGAGAGAGAAATTTAGCCTGTATTTATATGTAAGATTAAAATAATTGTTGAAAGAAGTTTATAGAAAATTTTAAATATTTTAATTTTTTTTTTTATATAAATTATTTCTATTGTTCTTTTAAGTTTCCCGCTTATTGTTTATTACATTTCAACATCATTTTATTTCAATTTATTTTAACGAAACATGAAAAGGGTCATCCCTTGGGATACGGCTATAGTCCATTGAGAAACTTGACCCTACTATGAGGTAGTAGAACTTATCGTTTACCATATAGTAACCAAAGATATTCTAATTTGGGTCCATCTCATGTCGTACAAGACGAAAAAATCTGACTCTAATGAATTTCTCCAATTCAAAATTGAAGCTATACGACGTAATGTCTGGACAACGGGGGAGTCCCAGGTAATTGCTAATCTCCTGGCTTGAGTATCCACCAATAGAAGTCAATTTTAAGTTATTCAGTGGATACCAACCTTTCTTTTTCAGGTTGTTCCAACCTACAAAGCGGCACAAAAATGAATACAATTTTTTTAAATCGTTGGGTATTGTCTTTGTGTAATTAAATGTTTATCTTATCATTTTTTTGACATAACGTCATCTATACATTCTCTACTATTCGAGCATATACGAGAATTTGACCCAGAAATTCTTTGTTCAAGTTTATTTTCTTGAAACATTATTCCTGTTATGGAAATTGCTGAGCTAGACTAATAGGCTTTCGGTTGTACGGTAATGCATTAATGCATTAATTGTCAATAATTTATTTCAAAGTGAATGGGTTTATTGTTGCATTTCATTATTATAGTTTTAAAAATTTCACATGCAAAAAAGAAAAGTTGGACGAACTCATAGAAAAATTTCCAAAATTGTATTTAACGCTAATTGCGCTCTGTGACACACAAAGCCGTTCGTATTTCACTGTCATATATTTTTTAATTTTTTTTCTACTAGCCACAGGGCTAGTGGAAAAAAATATTCGTTTATAAATCCGCCCATGCTTTTTTTCAAATGCCAATACTAAACCCTTCATCTACCCGATCATCACAGATATCGTCGTAAGAGCAAAGGCTCGTCTATAAGAGGCACTGGTGGTAGCGATGTATTGTGATTCAAGTTGTAAGTTCCAATATGACATCGGTTATTCGAGCCTTTGGTCGTTTGTTTTTTTGCAAATTGCGCTATTGTTGAAAAACGTGGGCCGAACAACGTTTTTACAACGTGGAACCTGAATTTCTAAGCGAATTCTAAATTAATTAATTAACATAATAAAGGATAAAAGCCGTTCGATATCCTTACTATTGTCCTGTTTGGGTAATTATGAGACACATGGGGAAATCGATGCGGTTACTTTTGGTTATTCTGCTTTCTAGAACGTGTTTTGGCTTTTCCACCAATATCCGGAGAAAATAATGCGATAATAGTACGGTTGCAAATTAAGAGCTAGAAATTATACTACCCACGGTCACGATACCCACTGTGGATGTTCATGAAGTGTAATAAACAACAAGGCTTGTAGCATTTATCGAACTAATCGAATACTGAGTATGTATAGGGCACTCCTCCTTTGTTCGAGAGCATGGTGTTATCGGGCGAGCTAACGCCATACTAGTTTGGTTGCGAATTAGGACATAGGGATCATACGATCCCACGGCTACGATACCCATTGTGCTACTGGTCTGTTTATGAACTAACAAGGATTGTAGTATTTATCGAAATAATCAAATCCCGGGTATGCACAGGGCATTCCCCGTTCGAGAACAGTTGTGTTCATATTTATTTTGTTGCTGTCGTTAATTAAGACTCGAAGTTTGTAACAAATTTATCGATAAATTACTTTGGAGAGAGCTACATTGCAAAGATATTTGTGAAAACTTTTTTTGCGATAAATATAGATAATTATTTACAAATGTCTACAAGTATCCTATCTCCATTCAACGGCATACTTTAATACATCACCAGCTTTAAACGGTACAACAGAAACATCTGAATTTGCAAATACTTCAGGCACTTTATTTTCACGTTCAACTAACCAAGTAGATTCCCCCTTATGTTTACTCAATACATCCTCACTTAATCCATAAAACTTAATACCATGATCACTTATAAATTTCTTTAAATTATCCAATTTGCCAACTTTATCAAATATTTCAGCAACATAAGCAATAGCATGACTTTGAGTATATACACCAGCACATACACCGACATGTCTTTGTTTAGTTTCGATTGGATGAG
>NW_026057396.1:0-5043 GCF_019202705.1 Hemisphaericaspora subhashii | reverse complement strand
GACACATTCATCATCTTGACAGCTGGTTTCGGTAACAACAACTGTCTTGGTAACACCTTGGGTTTCGGTTACTTATTTCACCTTCATTAGTTTCAGAATTCTCCTCAACGTTTTACCTTCAACATATTAACTAGAAACTTCAGTATCTTTATTAATTGGATGAGTAAGCTTGACCAAACAAACTTTTTTGTGTTTTTGTTTTAGTAAATTCGTCATCTTTGCATTTAGGACCATCTTATGAACTTGACAGATAACGTGACACATTTCTTGGGTAGATAGCGAAATAGCAATTTTGTATTGAATAACATTCTAATAAAGTAAATATTGTTCTGATACCTTTCATGATACCAGCCCATTCAATATTTTGATAACTTAACTTAGAATCATCAGAGCTTCTTTCAATAGAATTTAACTTGCAAATTATTTCAGTGAACTTATTCAGTTTATTCCAAATCACCTTCATTTGGGAAAATTAATAAATCATCTCAATTCTTCTTTCCATTTGGTCAATATCGTTTTCCACTTTCATTTGTTTAGTTTGAATTATCTGATCGGAGAATAGCACTGCTCCCCTATTTCTAGTATTGAACAGACATATCAAACTTCAGCATCCATAAATTAATAAATGATCCCAAAGTCCTTTATATGGTAATAACTATTTTCGATAGAACTATCACACAATTAACATGTTTAACTAATTCATAATTCATTCATTGCATCAAATTTCTTCAGACATTTCTTAACAAAATTAAAACACCTAATTCTTCAAAATTCGGTTGTATATTAACTTAGCATTCTCATAGTTTCATTTCCATAATAATTAATTCTATAATAGGTAGCTTGACTTGGAGCTTCTTCGATCATTAAGATTCGTATTGCTTTTAATATCAATTACTTTTAATATCAATTACATTTGGTTGTAAAAATTCTTTCTGATAATTTTTCACACTTAATTCTTCAAAGTTCATTTAAATCTAAAATTAAAACTCTAGTAGGTTCATTTTCACAATTATTAACTTTTTGATGGGTACCTTGACTTCAATATCTTACTTGACTTATATTGTCTTAAACCTTTCTTAAACTTAAGGTTATCACTATCATAAAATTATACTTTACACAGCAAAATCTTTTATAATAAATGGAATCATTGATGGGAGAAAACATTTTCATCTGGTGTAAACCCATGCCTCAGACATGACTATAAAACTTTAATTTATTGATTAAACTCGACTTAATAAATGGTTAAACTTTGAAAGATTAAACTTTAACTCATAATATTGATTCTCGAAATCTGTTGAAATTGTATGGGTTAATCCTGCACATAAAATATTTGTTGGATTTAGAAATGTGAGGTATATATTTAGTGGCAAATTCCCTTAAGGAATTTGTAGGTAAATTTGGGAGAGTAACGAAATTAATGTCAGCAACACCTACTTCAGACGGCGAAGCCCGTAAAATTTTATCCGCTCCTCTTAACTTGTCACAACAAAATCCTAACAACTTTTATTTTGACTTCTAATCTGTTGAACTAGAAGTGTGCTCGCGTAGTGAAACGGTGAATATTCAAGAACAATAAGTTATGTACTAGAGTTCTATGTATAGATGATAAACCCAGGGATGTCAATATATCAATATTAATATCGATATACTGTGATCAGTAATTTTTGTAATAAGTAGCAGACAGCTGGAACCACTCTTTCGATTAGTTTAACTAAAAGTACCGTTTGGGGAAATTACTATGGTGCGATCAATTTATTTGAACGATGGCCAACTGGACCCTTACAACGGAAAAAATAAATATCCAAGTGTTAACCAATGACGTGAAATCATACTAGTATGTAAGTGTTACGTTACCCCCACAACCCACTAAGGTAGAATACCAACAAAAATTGCCACCGAACAAACCTGAGAATAAAAGTATGAGAAGTTTTGAGAAAAGAGTTTCTAATATTTAATTGTTTAGACTAAGGATTTTAATATATAATCAAGTGCTGTATCTGTAACAGTCATGTTTTTCTTCATTCTAATCTTGTAAGCTCAGTAGAGGCAGTTCCATTTTTAACAGAGAACACCCAAAATTTTTTTTTTTCTGGGGCAATAGAAAATGTATACAAAAAGGGGTTGGACGCCCAGATTTGCAAATAAATCTCGGAGACACCGTAAATTCTCGATTAAAGAAGGTAAAGGTTTAAGCTTGTTCTTTAATAAAAGTTAACGAAACTAACAATCCGGAATTACCATCAATCCCTCAACGCCTCGATGGATTTCCCGAGTGTATAAATATGGTTAACTTTCCCACTTCTTTTTATATCACTTTCTTTTAGAATTAGGCATTTCTTTATCCTCATTTTAGACAAATGTCTCTATAGATTATATTACTTTAGTTTATCGCTACATAGGTGTGAATCCCCAATATACACTAGCTGGTATCTAATAGCTCTAAATAATTTATACAAACTATATGAATCCCTAACAAAACTAAGTTTAGTACTAAGAGCATGCTTCCCCGACAACTACGAACCTTGGCGTTGACTTAATGCAATGGTTTTTATTGTCCTTGGTTATCTACCGTTTCACTATGGTAGCAAGCTTCTAGTTCAACAATAAACGTTCAAAATGAAACTTGATTTTAAAATAAGATACTCATTTGTTTCTCTATCTGAATATACAATCATTTAAACTGTTTAACAAAATGGTTGTAGTTAAGAGTACACAAATTTCGCATCTCTTGCTGTGAAATGACGAAGGTTTGTAGCACGTTCTCCTCGGGTCTAAACATGACTTGACATATTAGCATAGGCTCAGATTTTTCACTTTTGACTGTCCCTTAAAAGTGTATACCAATTCTTCAACTATAACAAGATCCATAAATTTCTGCATTACTTAATTACAGATTTATCGGGCGTCTTTTTACCGTTTAATATACCAAAGTCACTAGAAGTTAATTATCCAAAATATAGAAATTTTATTCATATCAAAAATATATATTTAAAAATCTACACACAAACATATTTAAAAATAAGGGAAACAATCCCACTGTCATATAAAACAAATTTAAATAAAAAGAGCTCCAATCAAGCCCACGAAAATACCAGTAATGCTTGCTTTGAAAATTCTCGAGGCCGCAACACCTTCAAGAACCGCAGAAGGCTGCGATTCTGACCCTGTTGCCCATCTAGTCTGTTCGGTAGCTATTTCCTCAGTTCTCACCCTTTCGACACATGCGTCACCCTCACAGCTAGTTTCAGTCACAACAACGGTCTTAGTAACAGATTGGATCACCTTAGTATAATCCTCGGGACTACGAACATCAACAAACTCAGTGCTGCACCCTTTAGCTAAACATTCAACAATTACACCTATAGTTTTCACCACTATTACGTCTCCTGAACTTGTCCTGATAGTGCTAAAGTAGTCAACATCAGGTTTGGGCTTGGGGGCAGAAGTAGGCAATACATCTTCGAACGCCAGAGTTGTGGTATACCACTTACCCTTCTCGTCGGTGGAAACGATAACCACACCCGTGTTAGTTTTCCCATCTTTGTCCACATAGGTAGTGGTGTATTTTGCTTCTTCGAAGTCCAGCGTAGTAGTGTACCAGTCCTCATTTTCATCAGTAGTAACAACAACAACTCCCGTCTTGGTGGAACCATCTTCATCGGTGTATGTAGTCGTATAAGATGTTGCTTCGAAGTCCAGAGTAGTAGTGTACCAGCTCTCATTTTCATCAGTAGTAACAATCACAACACCTGTCTTGGTGGAACCATCGTCATCGGTGTATGTAGTGGTATAAGATGTTGCTTCAAAGTCCAGCGTAGTAGTGTACCAGTCCTCATTATCATCAGTAGTAACAACAACAACTCCAGTCTTGGTGGAACCATCGTCATCGGTGTATGTAGTGGTATAAGATGTTGCTTCAAAGTCCAGCGTAGTAGTGTACCAACTCTCATTTTCGTCAGTAGTAACAATCACAACACCTGTCTTTGTATCACCATCTTCATCAACGTATGTAGTGGTGTACTTATTGTCATCCAAGTTCAGTGTTGTAGTGTACCAGTCCTCATTTTCATCAGTAGTGACAACAACAACTCCCGTCTTGGTGGAACCATCTTCATCGGTGTATGTAGTCGTATAAGATGTTGCTTCGAAGTCCAGAGTAGTAGTGTACCAGCTCTCATTTTCATCAGTAGTAACAATCACAACACCTGTCTTTGTATCACCATCTTCATTAACATAGGTAGTGGTGTACATATTGTCATCCAAATTCAGTGTTGTAGTGTACCAGTCCTCATTTTCATCAGTAGTAACAACAACAACTCCCGTCTTGGTGGAACCATCTTCATCGGTGTATGTAGTGGTATAAGATGTTGCTTCGAAGTCCAGAGTAGTAGTGTACCAGCTCTCATTTTCATCAGTAGTAACAATCACAACACCTGTCTTTGTATTACCATCTTCATCAACGTATGTAGTGGTATAAGATGTTGCTTCGAAGTCCAGAGTAGTCGTGTACCAGCTCTCATTTTCGTCAGTAGTAACAATCACAACACCTGTCTTTGTATCACCATCTTCATCAACGTATGTAGTGGTGTACTTATTGTCATCCAAGTTCAGTGTTGTAGTGTACCAGTCCTCATTTTCATCAGTAGTGACAACAACAACTCCCGTCTTGGTGGAACCATCTTCATCGGTGTATGTAGTCGTATAAGATGTTGCTTCGAAGTCCAGAGTAGTAGTGTACCAGCTCTCATTTTCATCAGTAGTAACAATCACAACACCTGTCTTTGTATCACCATCTTCATTAACATAGGTAGTGGTGTACATATTGTCATCCAAATTCAGTGTTGTAGTGTACCAGTCCTCATTTTCATCAGTAGTAACAACAACAACTCCCGTCTTGGTGGAACCATCTTCATCGGTGTATGTAGTGGTATAAGATGTTGCTTCGAAGTCCAGAGTAGTAGTGTACCAGCTCTCATTTTCATCAGTAGTAACAATCACAACACCTGTCTTTGTATTACCATCTTCATCAACGTATGTAGTGGT
>NW_026057395.1:0-5180 GCF_019202705.1 Hemisphaericaspora subhashii | reverse complement strand
AATGCCTAGTTTGTAAAAAAAAAAAAAAAAAAAATAAACGTTTTTTTTTTCGCGTTTTTATTATGAGTCTTCTTCTTCTACGTTTCCTGGGTGAGAGCTTTTATCTACCAGGGTAAACACTAATAACTTTGTATTAATGGTTTGACACTAAGTTAGCCCACCTGCAAGGAGTCGCCTGTTGGTGTTTGTTTTCAATGAATTACCAACACGTTTGCAAGCAAGTATTTGGGCTAACCCAGTGTCAAACCATTAACACCTTAACTATTAGGGTTTCCCCTGGTAGATAAAATTTGTTTTTCACTAGGAATTGTAGTTTCTAGTATTGTATTCTATTGGAGTAGAAGAAGAAGGCGGCTACATTCTCTACAATTTAAATATACTCTTCTATTGTATACGTAGATCGTTAGTGCCATAGGAATGGTGAATTTATAAGGTGTCCCCTTGCCGTATTTACTAATAAGGGAGTTCCTCAACTCAGCTTTTCTCGTACAATGTAACACTAAAGAAGAACTTTTCCAGTACAATGTAACACTAAAGAAGTTCTTCTTTAGTGTTACATTGTCTTTAGTCTTACATTGCACGCGAAAAGCTGAGTTGAGGAAGTTACCAAAAACACTCATTTGGAAATCACAAATTCTATCATTTGGATCTGGAATCTGTTTTACCTTCTTCTGCTCCCTCTCATATGCCTTCTTTTCTTTCACATAATCCTTCCACTTTTCTTTTGCCTTCATTTCCACTTTATTTGCTGCCAGTTTCCTATCACTGAACTCAGTCTCATCCTTCTTTGTAGCTAGGTTCCTTTGCCTTGTAACTTTGACAGCACCGACGTCTACATTAAACTCAACTTCATTAACTTTAAGCGGTACGAGGCCCCGCAGTTGGAAACTTATCAGCATACTTAATTAATACAGCTTCATTGTCTCTGACAGGAAGTTCATTTCCATCCTTATCATGGTGCACATTATCAAAGAATCTAATCAACTTTTCCTTCTTCAATTCTTTCAATTTAGTACAATGTTGCCAATAATGTTCTTTACCGCAAACATTGCAAAACTTGGGCTTAGCCTTCTTCGTTGTTTGACCATCAGCTCTACCACTATTATGAGCCATTGCTTTTGATCCGGTTTTCCTTCTGGTTTTTCCTACCGAATCAGTGAATGGATATAATGGAGCAACTATATCAAATTGTTTCTTGAAATCATCCCATAATTTTCTACATCCGTTTTCTTTGCTTATCAAATTCTTTTGTTTCTCAAATGTCTCGAGTAATAGGATTTCGTTCAGACGTTCCGCCAAACCAATTCTATTCAAGATTGCTTTAGACTAATCGTCCACTATTGGAAGGATCATCTCCATTGACTTGGGTGCATTCTTAAATAATTCTTTCCAAATGCCTAACCAGTGATGAACAGTAGATTCAGATAATTCACCAAGATCGATAAAATCAGCAATGTCATTGCTAATATAAACCATCATGGTTATGTTTAAGTCTTCGCAGTTTTCGAATCTTTCCTTAACTCTTTCTAATGGATCATTAACTTTCGGTGGAAGGTTAGCTCTAACCATACTAAACAATTCTTTATACTTGATGTGCAGATACTTGTTAACTATATTAGCTCCAATAGAAGACACTGCTAACTCTCTCAACGCTGGTCTACCAGTTTTACCAACAGCAGTAAGAACCGCAGGCCTAATAATGTGATCAGGAACCATGTATTTAGCTTTGTGCCAAAGTAACTCTTGCAACCATTGATGGAAAGAAGCAACTGAATCAACATCCTTACTATCAGGCAAACATCCTTCTGTGCCTTCCTATAATCATCACGTAAATCATATATTTTCTCTGGAGATCTGATAAGATATGCTGATACTTGCACATTTCTTTTTCCGTTTCCTCTCCAATATCTCCAAGAAAATCCGAGAATTCAAATCTATCAGAGTCTTCAGCCTGATACTTCTCAAACCGAGCCCTAATACCTTCCATATCTGCTCTGCCACGGACAGATCTTTCTGACCTAACTGATTAATTATCACTAGTTGGGGTAGTAACACCATTGTTCTGACCAACATCAATCATGCTAGCTGCTGCGTTTTTCATACTAGCTGTAAGCCGAGCATCATTCTCAGCTCTGGATAAGCGTGCATTACCTTCTTTAACTTCGGAAAGTATTTCAATGATCTTGTCAAGTTTAATGTCTGTTGCATGTTGTCTTTCAATAATTCTAACAAGAGAGACTTCTTCACCATCCTTTGGAGGAACTGATTCAGCTTGAGCACCTTTAATTGTTTCATTCTTATAGTGGATACTTCTAGGATCGATACCTCCAGAGTAATCAGTTTCACCATGATCAGTTTCATAATGATCATCGTTGTCACTTGAAGTTGGGGATTGCTTTGAGGAAGACATTGTTTCAATAAAACTCTTAAGATGCTTTGAGGTTTGGGCTCTTTTTTTTTTACTAAGTAGTACGTGATTCTAAAACTCTTTTCGACTTTCAACTTTGGAAGAAAAGTAACCTACTTATATATTCAAATCTCACACATTGCCACATTTCACTTATGTCTGTACGGTGGCAAAGTAATACCAGCAATTCTCTAAATGCAAACAATGCTATACCCCATCAACTTCTCCACTTATATTGTTTTCTTCTAACTCTAAATCTTTGCGAACAAAGACAAGGACCATTTCATAACCACACAGGATGAAAATTTCAAGTTTATCTCTATGAATACTGAGGCGTTTCTGATCATAAACAATGGTAATCAACCACATCAGACTGATACCAGGACCTCTTATCAATTCATCCATTATGTTATCTTGAAATTCCGAAACTTTAATTTGCGTTATCACCTTTACCGCCTTGGTAATTTGACGCATTTCAAACCTAGATTAAGTCATTATACCTCAACAATGATTTCCAAGTTTCATTTTATTTTATTCAGAACTTTAACACTTCATACGTTATTCACTATTGACAGGCATGCCTTTACCCGTGTGTTCTTACTATCTACCTTAGAATCTGACTCCTCTCAGAATTCTAAATTTGTCATTCAATGTTATCTGCAGAATACCTTAAATAACATCTTGGATACTATACCTTTATGTAACCAACCTTATTTTCCAATGTACCGCCTTAAGGGCCCGGGCGATATCCGTTGAAATTACTAATTAGCCTACTGACCGACACCCACATTTCATTTGTAAACAATAGGTGCCTTTGTATGCACTAATACTTAAACCAATTTCCATTATATTCACCGATAATTGAAATTCATATTTGGATTTCCTGTAAACCCAATTTACGACCAATCTTAGGGGATTTTTTCTAAAACATTCTAAGTCATCTGTGAACCAAGACACCTCTAACATAGATGACCAGCTAGTATTGACAAAGTAAACTTATCATGTACTCAACTAAATGTTCAACGACAACTCATTCAATTCGGGTTCCTGCTAGCGACCACCAAAAATAAACCTGTCACAACTTTGAGGAAAAACTCGTAAGTGCGAGACATGCAGGGCGAAAAGGGAAAGTACTTTACTTAATCTTTTCTTATTCAGTGGTAAGTTTCAAAGGTGCTGATATTGGTAAAATGAGTGTAAGTGCCAATATAGTTGGAGTGATTGATTCACGACTTATGCCTCCACCAATCCTATGGCTTCACTTAAGACTTATGAAAATGCTCCTGTTATTCTAATTCTAATTCTAATTTATTGATCATTCTTATATAAACTAAATACTAAAAATATAGAGGGATTCAAACCCTTAAATATAACACTGTAAAAACAAATAATAACACTAAAATAACACTTTAAACACGATTAATAAAAATAACAATCAAATCTTACTTAAAAGATATGAACAATAACAAGTTTATTAACAACTAATCAAATTCAACGAAAGCGACATCTATGTCGCGATGTCTTAGATACCACAATTCTAGGCTAAACGATGCAAATGTAGCGAAATCTGGGAGGGAGATGGGAGTTTTTGGCATCCCAAATGGAATTTTAATTTATTAAAATTATTAACATCAATATTGAAACTCTACTAACAATCTTGTTCAAAACATTTCAAATACTATTTGTTAGCATGTAATTGAACTATATATATGAATTTTAATGGTTAGTGAAGTTTTTAAAACCGAGAAAGTCAACCTATATTTCCCAAATACGCTTTAACAGGCACTACACAAACGAGAATTCTAATACAAACACAAACCCTATATAGAGTCATCCCTAGCTTTATGTTTTTTACTTGAATTAATGTTCTCCCGATTAAGAATTTCATTGAAATGGGCAAAAGTTATTTATGTATCATGGGATCCATACTAGAATTCTCCAGCTGTTTATATGCAGGCACCACCACCACCATGTGAAGCCGTGTTTCTTCAGTCAGAAAGAGCAAATAGACGAGATTGGATTGGATTGGATTGGATTGGATGAGATAGAGATTGCAAAAGTATTAATAGTGTTCGTTTCGCCAGGTACAGAGAATATGGTTTAACAAGGAATTGTAGTTTCTAGTATTGTATCTACTGTTTAGTAGAAGAAGGGAGTCCATTCTCTCACAATTTAAATCTACTCTTGTACTATATAAGATCGTTAATGCAATAGGAATGCTAAATTTATAAGGTGCTCATGCATATGATTCATGTTCGAAGGAGTGTGTTATTACTAGTTAGTTAGATTGTTTCTTGGTTATTGCCCAACACCTTCTATTTCTTCGGCAATCTCACATTTTTTTGGTACCTAGAGACCTAGCATTTTGGGGAAGTCATGACCTACGATTTTTGGTTGAACTCACGGTTTTTGTTTGTCTTAAGGACCAATTTAAGTTTAATTATTAAAATTATTAAGAACGCTAATAAAACTCTTCTAATAATCTTCTTCAAATTATTTTAAATACTATTTGTTTGCATAAAATTGAACTACACATAGGAAATTTAATGGTTAGCGAAGTTTTTAAAACTGAGACATATCCATACTAGAGTATTTCCCCAGGAATTTATATGCAGGGACAATCACAACAGTGTGGAACTTAGAAGAGCTCTTCTTCCGTCACAAAGAGTAAATAGATGAGATAGAGATTGACTCATCTGTAGTTAATATTAAAATAAGAAATTATCCATTGAATTAAAGAAATACAAACTAAACAAAGAAAATAATACAAATA
>NW_026057394.1:0-5229 GCF_019202705.1 Hemisphaericaspora subhashii | reverse complement strand
TTTTTTCATGGTACAGTATTCAATTCTCTTTACATGCCACCACTCATACTTCTTATGAACCCTGGGATCGAACGACAAATAAGTTATTGGGTGACGAAGGATGTACTCAAAGTCTCCCTCCGGTATATCAAAACGGTAGTGAAGTTCTTGGAGTGAATAATCGGGTAAATAACGTATTGTCTCATCAACTCTTAAAGACATGACCAATAAAAGTCTCTGACTTGCTTCTTGCCAGCTCAGAGGGAAGTTTCGAAGCTGTAAAGATTTCAATTTCATAAAGTCAAAAATCACCGTGCAATCACAATCATCGTCCATATAACCAATATCTAGATTTTTTATGGTAATTTTTCTGTCAACATTGACGTTCTTTAGAAGTCTAATGAAAAGGGATTCTAACAGTGTCATTCTAGGAAGCCAATTGTCAAAAAAATCCTGGTCAGCTGAGTATATTCTGAGACTTTTGATTATATTGGGTTCAGGGAAACCATCGATTATGTGATCTCTAAATGATATGTCAAGGTGCCCGAGTTGTTTCCACCAATATCCTCTCTTAGTTGCGTTGAAATTATCCAATTTCTGCCCAAGGATATAATCGACCGAGTTGATAGCTATAGAACACCCAGGAAGTTTTGTCACCAAATCTTGGAACCAATCGAAGGAAAAAGACCAACTGAATGCGAATACTAATCGTTTCAATAAATTAGTCTTAAGTTTCCCACTCCTTAACATTTCCATAAATATAAGCTCGGGTACCCGCCTATAATACACCCAGGGTCCTCCTACCGTCAAGTAATTAACAAGAGGAGAGGAAACAAAAATGGAATGCCATAAAGCATTATCTGCAACGCTATTTAATCTTTTACAAACCATATTGATTTGTATTACTTCATCTGTCTCTAAATACTTGAATATTTCTTCAAGTATGTCATCAGGAAATTCGACAATAGGTAGATGTTTCTTTGTCTGGGCAAGACGTGAAGTATATTTCAATTTTCTGAAACACCAAAGAATAGCTGTACAAACCATTACCGTCAGTATCCCAATTAATAATATCATATTGTTGGTAATTTAATTAGTATATATGATACACAAACTAGAGAAAAACTCTTCAATTGTTTGCAAATCTACTTTTACAAATAATATTTGCAAGAAATTTTGATATGCTTTTAAAAGTTCCCGTAAGGACAACTATACTAGCTCTCAGTTAAGCTTGTTTTTCTAGAAGGAGAGGATTGACGGCACAGCCGAGAATCGAGTCTTCTTTCTAAGTCAAGAGACCAGTGATAATCGTCTCACAACTTGGTTATTAATTTTTCATGAGATTACCTACTTTTTTGAAAAGTCACCTCTATGTAGAACCACCCGATACTTTCAAACATCTTTAATACAATCAGGAATTCTAGTGTATTTGTTACCATTTCTACATTGAACTACTCGATATTTTGTTCGTTGTATAGTCAAGGTCCGCAATGAAGTCATTCCTTTCAATTTTTTCATGGTACAGTATTCAATTCTCTTTATATGCCACCACTCATACTTCTCAGGAACCGTGGGGTCGAACGACAAATAAGCTATTGGGTGACGCAATATGTACTTAAAGTCCCCCTCCGGTATATCATAACGGTAGTGAAGTTCTTGGAGAGAATAATCGGGTAAATAACGTATTGTCTCATCAATTCTTAAAGACACGACCGATAAAAGTGCCTGACTTGCTTCCTGCCAGCTCAGCCGGAAGTTGCAAAGCTGTACAGATTTCAATTTCAGAAAGTCGAAAATCTTCGTGCAATCACAATCGTCGTCCATATAAATAATATCTAGATTTTTTAATATAATTTTTTTCTCGACATTGACGTTCTTTAGAAGTTTAATGAAAAGGGATTTTAACAGTGTCATTCTAGGAAGCCAAATGTCAAAAAAAACCTGGTCAGCTGAGTATATTCTGAGACTTTTGATTAGATTGGGTTCAGGGAAACCATCGATTGTGTGATCGTTAGAAGATATGTCAAGGTGCCCTAGCTGTCTCCACCAATATCCTGTCTTAGTTGTGTTGAAATTTTTCAATTTCTGCGCAAGGAAGTAGTGTACGGCGTTGATAGCTATACAACACCCAGGAAGTTTTGTCACCAACTCTTGGAACAAATCGAACGAAAAAGACAAACTGAATGCCAATACTAATCGTTTCAATGAATTAGTCTTAAGTTTTCCACTCCTGAACATTTCCATAAATATAAGATTGGGTACCCGCCTATAATACATCCAGGGTCCTCCTACCGTCAAGTCCGTAACAAAGGGAGAGCAAACAAAAATGGAATGCCATAGAACCTTATCTGCAACTCGATTCAATCGTTTACAAACCTTATTGATTTGAATTACTTCATCTGTTTCTAAGTACTTAAATATTTCTTCAAGTATTTCATCAGGAAATTCGACAATAGGTAGATGTTTCTTTGTCTGTATAAGGCTTGATGTATCATTCTTTGATTTTCCGAAATACCAAACAGCCCACGAATGCATTAGCATGGCCAATGTCGCGATGATTAATAGACTATCATCATTCATAATTCTATATAATGAAATCACCGGAGAAACTCGACAAATTTTTGTAAATTTTGAACGAAATTTTTGATATGCGGTTTCAACGGGCAGCAAAATAGCAACTATAGTAAAATTCCATTTTTTACATATTTGTTGAGAAGGGTCTATACCGGAACGCGGAAGTCAAGCTAAGTCACCAACCGAGATTATTATACATTGCGAATTTTATACTTGAGATTACTATGATGTCTTCCACTTAAAAATAATCGTAAGTGTTTGGGACTATACAAACCGAGTTACCTATTCCAGACTTACATTTGAAACAGTCATCTCTTGCAAGAGTGATCATGGTAAGTATTTTTGCTACTCGCCCATGTTAGTCATAAAAAAGGGAGTATAAGAATAATCAGACTAAAGATAATCTATTTTCTTTTCTTGTACTTAAGAACTTTCACGTCGCCCGCATGAAGAGCCTTATTATTCTTTTAGACTTCTTGAGTAGACTAACTTGGAATTTAATACGGAACACTTATCAATATTTATACCCTGTAGTTCAGGAGGAAGATAACCTCCGAGAGAATCTGAATATATGGAAGATTTGGAATAGTGATTTACACTATATAAAACGTCTAAATCCTATAAATTGAAAGCTATACTATTAAAGCTAGCTTTAACTAAACTAGCAAATTTATTGAAGACGTTTTAAAAGATTTTACTGATCGAAACGATTGATAATGATTACCCCAAATCCCGGTAAAAGAGAAATGAATGTATGATTTTGCATTTCGTCTTTCTACATTCGATACTACGAGATTCGCCACCTTTGTGAATTCTTCAGGTGTGCGCAATAATTTCTCTCATGTGTCTGTCTAGCTGGACAAAATCTCAACATGGAATATTAGAAAAATGTGCTATAATAGAGATATGCGGCTTTCCGTTTTTTCTATGTGGTTGCATACTAGAAACTATAATATTTTTTTTGCAGCATTTAATTGTCACTTTTTAAAAGTATTTGTGGCTGCAAAAAAATTACATTTTTAAAGTTCTTAAAGCTTTTTGTACTTTATCAATTTACTTGAAAGTTTGTCTGAAACATAAGTTACCAACTATGATTTCACAGGAATACTACAATAAAATGCAATTTCCAAGTTTCGAGCATATTATCCTATTGGCCGCTTCCATATTCCCAGAATATTCAATAATATTATTACCAGTCTTGTTTTTTTCTTTATCATGGCAATACTTTATATTTTGGGTGATTCTATTTTTAATTAGGAAATTAGTTGAAACATACTTTACGGCATGGAAGAAAGCATCATCATGGGAGTTCAAAATAAGGTGGTTTCCACAGTATAGTCCTAATATAATCCAGAAAATTCAAAGATTGGTAGCAGATTTATGGCGTTATTCTTATTTCTTATTTGTCACTTTAATAGCTGGATCATTAACCGGTTATCTGGTTCCTACAAAGATTTTCGTTTATTTCACAGACGTACCTCGCCCTGGAAGAAATTGGTCAGATCATGTTAGAATCAAATCATCAGAGTTCTTTCAAATACTACAAACTAGCTACTTCATACGCAGGACCATCACTGATGTTGTTTTCGAAAATGATGTGGATATCGAATTATGGATCTTAGATGTACTTCGTCGGGACCTACCTAACTGCCTAATAAAATTTGACACAATCGCTTTGGACTTTGTCCTCGGGTGGCTAGGAAATGAGAAGTTAATTGCAAGCAGACATTTCTATTCTCCTGGGATGATAGGTATTGGCTTTCCTTTGGCCAAAGTTGAAAGTTTGAGAATCGATGAAGCAGACGATGCCATCTTACAAGATATCGAGAACATGACAGGTTTAAAATCTTTACACATGAGGTTGCCCACCGGGTTTCGGGTTGCAAAGAAGTTGGAGCTTTCAAACCTCAAGTTGGGGACAGCCACAGAAGAAGTAATTTCAGGAATATTTGAAAATATAGAAGTATCCAAATTAGAGTCATTGCTGCTCGAACGGATGCCAAACAATTGGTTGGCGATCAGCACCGGTTTAAGGCGAATCAAAGAATTAGAAATAAATGGATCCATTAGATTCATTCCCTCGAAAAAAATAAAGGAACTCCACTATGCTGGGGACGTTCCCCTTGCTGATTGGGAATTCATAGTGAGACATCCTGTCAGGACACTCGGTTGTAACCCGACAGACGGAAGACAACACGAAATATTGGAAAATATACATTGGATTGGGAAAATGTGGAATCTAAAAACTCTACATATAGGGGAACATACACTTTCCCTTGAAAATGATGAATGGGTGCCACAAGTGGTTGTTAATCCCACTCAAGAGTAGGTTTTCTAATTAGATAAATAGCTTAGTATAATTTGTTCGTATATAAATGTAAAAAATGACATCAGAATCTTCCACGTCTTTCACAATTTCCATTCCAATTAGTGTTTTGACTACAAGATAGATGAACAAGAGTTTAGATACAACGTTTCATACTATATTGCTTGATCAAAAGCAGAAACGTGCTGAAATAGTTTTTTTTTCTTTAAACGGTATCGATTAAATTATACACTAAAATTATAAACTGAAATATATAAACTGATACTGACCCTCTGATACATATAGGGCATAACGTTCTGTAGAAATGGTAAAAACCTTTTATAGGCACTTAGGTGTATGATAAAAGCAAC
>NW_026057344.1:0-146226 GCF_019202705.1 Hemisphaericaspora subhashii | reverse complement strand
CTAGAACCCGGAGTTGGAAACATATGTCCTTGCGTATGTGATAGAATTCCACCACTATCTGCTCCAAGAGAAGACTTCATCACAGAAAGTGAAACCTCGGACACCGAGGTTTTGGAACAGAAGTCGGAAATTCCAGTGTCATGGGAAAGTTCCGAATCCACCCTGGAATCTTTTATTAATGATTCTACAGTGCAATTATTGACAAGCTTTGGAGAATCAATTACAGAGGACTTGGATACACTGTCTCAAAGCGCCCAAGCAAGTAAAGTATCTGAGAGCCCTCCTTCCCAAACCATTCAAATATCAACTGTTTTGGAATCTAGGAATGATTCAACAGGTAATTCAACCAGTGATGATGCTACTAATGCTTCCCAATCCGTTCAACCACCATCTGTTTTAGAATCTAGCACTAACTCAACAGGTAATGCATCTGGAGATGATACTACTGATGCGGAAACGAGTGCTATTGAATCACCACGGTTTTCAACGTCTACTTCTTTAACAACCCTGCCCGCCCCTAGTGTTGCTGGGGGGAATAGGCTCGATAACGGGTCCAGTTTTGATGGATTATTGTATATGATTTTTCTTTTGGTTGTTCTATATTGAGTTATAAATAAATGAGGTTTGTTTTTCAAATAGAATATTTAGTAAATTACTATTATTAGGCTCTCAGAGAGAATATTTGGGAAGTGGCTAGTTTGAAGACACAAAAACCTTATTACTGGTATGTTTTACAAGGTACATCCTGTAGTCATCGCAGTTCTCTGTCGCCATGGCTACGGCCTAAGTTGCAAGTGTAGTTTATTCTTGAATCCTGGATTGGGGCTAGGATAGAGAAAACCCCTAATTGTCGATGGTGGCCAATATTCGGTTGCCCGGTTTAGAATAATATTTGGAAGTAAATTGCTTTCTTTTATATGCTGGTCTTCTGGAATCTCCCCTATAGTGATATCCCTATATCTGTCTCCAAGAACTCATATCTTACTATCATATTCAGTCATCTGTCTCGTAAAACTTCACCTAGGATAATGCATAAACGTTCGAGTTGAAATATTTTTTATGTATGTTTCTAAAATAATATGCAAACCAATATTTTTTAAGATTTAGATAAATTAAATTCATGCCGCGCTATTTTTAGCAAGTTTATTTTTCATTTGCTTCCTCGCTTACTACTCTAAGCGAAGCTACTATATCAACACACGTTCAAAAAGAATCACAGAGACATACAATATAACACGTAAAGGAAACGTCAGCTGCTTATTATAGCATAATTAAAGAGATCATAATTTAGATATAGAGTAACTGGCTTAGTTGACAAATAAAGTTCATAAAATTAATATCGGGAAAATAAAGTTATAAAAGTTCTCCGCTTCAGTAAATGAAAAAAATACTAAAAATGTTAAGAACAAGACTTTGCTAAATACGTGTCCTCAACAGAGGCACGTAACCCCGTCCGACACAACTTCACAATCAATGGATATACAATAACTAAATTGAATACTAAGGCTTGGCAGATGGAATGTCTTGTCGAATTTTGCCCATATTTGCATCCTCTAAAATATAATCAAAAGTATAATTTGTTTGATACTTCAACATGCCCTTTCTCTCAATCTCAACCACAAGATGACTATTTTAATATACATTATAGTATTTGGAATATACCAATCTTTAGCAATTGAATTTGACACTCATTACCAAGTAGGTGGAACCTTGGCATATCCAAGTGTCGAAAATGTAGGACTCATGTCCCTCGTTGACATCGAGTCCTTTAATGTAACAACTATCTGGAATTCAAATGACTTCTACTTAGAAACCTCGACCGTTACAGGGGATAGTTATAATATCTCCGCACTGATCTCCAATTGGGGAAATTTCCATGTTATTTTATCACTTGAGAAAGAATTTTCCATTCAAAATGAATGGATAGACAATTTTGGTTATTACTCAGTTCAAAATACGAATGAAGGTAAATTATCAATTGACTTTGAATTTTTTAATAATTATAATCTAGCCCATTTTGTGAATGTCGATGTCGTTGTCTTCAACGCTGTTGGCCCTGGAACCTTGTGTTTAAGAAACTCGAATTTGGAAACCTGGTTCTTTCTGAATGGTGGTTGTGCCGTGCTCGAGAATAGCATTTTTGAGACTGAATGGTTTTATGCTGAAAACATCATCTGTTTCTCTGGAGACTATTCCGCGTTCAGGATTGTAAATCGGTATGGTAATTACTTCAGAGTGGCCGGATTCGGAATGCCTCATAGTTATATCAATATAATAAGTTATGGGGAATATCAACATTCTTATGAGTCGGGCAGTTTAAATATTACGTTTGACTCTGGTCAGATTTTCCTGTTAGATATTGGTCCTGGATATGATGAAAGCAATTTCACATTCAATAATACCGAGAACGAGATAAGGATTGGGTATAATTCCAATCTAGAACCTGGAATGGGAAACGAATGCCCCTGCTCATGCGATTTTGAAGAACTACCACAGTCTGCCCCAAGAGTAGGAGAATCCTACACTTCTTTGACACCTGTCTTGGAAGAGCTGACAGAAGCTATAAAAATAGGCACATACTTTCAATCCGGAGGAGAGTTCGAATATGCTGGTGTTGAGATTAATGGACTATTATCACTCATCAATCCCGATTCTATTCGTTTGAGGCAACTTTGGAACCATAAGGATTTTTACGTCGAGTACACTGCCGCCCTTGATTTTATTTATTATTACGTTGTAGTGGTAATCAATAGTGGAAATATTCATTTCATTATGTCAACTCAAAATGACAATCCGATCCTGACTGGTTATTTGATTAATTATGGTTACTTTACGGTACAGAATACGAAAGATAAAGAGTTAGCTTTTTTAACTACATATTTCTATAATAATGATACTGCGTATTTTTTCAATACATTGTCTCGTTGGGATGAGGTTTATAATACTGGAGTCATTTGCTCAACGGGAAACAGCTTTGAACCTAGGGCATACAAGGGTGAAGGTGGCTGTCTAGTGCTTGATCATAGTATTTTTGACAGTCCTAGTGTTGAAGGTGATTGCTTCTTTTGCTTTTCAGGGGAATATTCTGAGATTATTGTTGATAGTATAATAGGAGATCCTCTCCAATTAGCTGGGTTTGGAAGTCCCAATTCATATATCCGTATAACGCAAGTTGGATCTTTTGATTCTTCTTACGAATCAAAAGTTTTAAGTATTACTTTTGAATCTGGGAACATTTTCGAATTTGATATTGGCGCTGGATATGATAGCAGTAAATTCGTTTTTAACAGAACCGAGGAACAGTTAAGTATTGGATATAGTTCAAATCTCGAGCCTGGTGTTGGGAACGAATGTCCTTGCTTGTGTGACAGGATCATACCTCAATCTGCTCCAATAGAATATCCAAGTGCTGAATCGTCAGAAGCAGACAATGATCTGGAACAATCAACCGAAAGTGTAGACTCATTGGAAAGCACAAAGGATCTTCATTGGGAATCTTCCATTACTGATGGGGTTGAATCTTCGGGGCTGTCAGAAACCAGTATTGCAGAATCGACGACTGCAGAGTTAGTAACCCCAGTGCCTCCTATTGGCGTATCAAGTGAACCATCGGTGACGTTGTCGGACCAGACTAATCGACAATCTGTTGTTGAAGTATCTAGAGTTGATGAATTATCTGTCAAGACACCTGCTAGAACTTTCACACTTACTACTAACATAGCTGATGACTATGTCTCTGGAGATTCTGACCAAGGGACCGTAATTCAGTCTACGATTTTTGACACCTCGGCTGTTTCTGAAAGTAGTGACAGTTTAGCAGCAATAGCGGACCCTGATGAAGGTGGTGTCTGTAGGCTTTCTAATGGAATCATCTCGGTCGTAATTATCACGATTTTTGAGGTGCTTGTTTTATATGTCTAATATGTACTTTTTAGTAGTTTTATTGAATACTTGTATAATCACAAGCAGACTTTGTAGAGAGAGGGTTATAGACCATACAATAGAAGATATGGTAATATCGAACAATTCCGAATAGGGCAAATGCGGCTCATAAGATTTGTGTGTATGTCTGGAAGTTTTTGTGTCTTGTCCTGATTTGTGGTTGCAAAGTTTTCAAAGGCAAGTTTCGAAACAGAAGTATACAAACAGAAGCTACATAAACACAAGTACCAAGGGGTCAGGTGGTTATTCGATCTACAAAGTAAACCAAATTAAATATACAATGGAACAAATACAAAATAAAATGTTATTAAAAAACTAAACTATATAAATAAACAACTACAAACAACTAATCATCATCATTAATTTCAAATTCCGATACATCAGCATATTCAATTGGGTCATCAGCTCCAGAATCCACCACTAATCCATTATTTTCCTTAACCCAAATCATAAACATCAATCCAATAAATAAAATCACCGATAAATAATCACCCCAAATCTGGAATAAGAAGAAATTCCCCTTAAATTCAGCAGCTTCCCAAATCTTAAACATCCAACTAAATAATTCGGGACCATTTGCCGGTGGTGGAGAATCGGGTGATAAAGCATCTAAATCTAAATTTTGACTCAATTTCCAGACGGAACCAAATATAAAGAGAGCACCAACTAATACTGGGAGTCCAAAGATGACCCACATTGATAATCTGAATGCTCGGATGACTTTATCGGTTGAGTTTGGCGCGGATGAGGGTACCGGTGGGAATTGGGCAATGGTTCGTTTGGTGACGAAATAATAGACCATTGAAAGGACCATCCAGACGAGACTTAATATCTGAATTAAGAACAGTACTAAAACAAGGAATGCTGATTTTCCCACGGTGGTGGAATAAGCAGGCGAGGTGGATGAGGGTTCTTTTTTGGTAATGTTAAAGATTATATCTGACGTCATCTGGATAATGAATGGATACGGATGCTTATCTAAGGTTTCGGTATAAAATAATGCAAATGCGGCCACGAGGATTAAGTTTGTGATTAATAACAGTAATGCAATTGTGAATCTACGTTCTGGGAATTTCCTATATCTGCTTGAATTACCACTATGATAATATATGACTCCATATCCCATTGCAAACAATAACACGATGAATTTGGTATAAACAAAAAATGAAGCAGTAATGAATAACGGTAATTTGATGAGGAATAAACTTGTAAAAGTTGAAGCGAGTTGAGTATGGAAGGATATATACCTATTCCTAATAAATAATATTAAATATTCAAATACTGATACCGCGAATAATGGTGGGATAACATATATGATTATCCCTTTTGAAATTATTGAAATTTGATTTAAATTTTTGAAATCTTGATCATCAACAAATTTAAGAATATGTTTAAACATGGCAACAAATAATATAATACTTATTAAAATTAACCATCTTAAAGTTTTATAATGTTCATAATTCAAAAAACTTAAATTACCATATCCATTAACAAAATTAACTGGAACGGTTATTGATTTTAATTCAGGTATAATTGGAGGAGCAATATAAACACAATAAATCCCAGTTTCAGGGGCATTAAATTGAACATCTACGTTTTGAGATTCTTGTTTAATACCATGATCTAAAGTAATGAAACCATTCCAATAACGAGATTTATCAACTTTATCACCAATAACGAATTCAGCTTTATCTGAATCTATGTGAAGATCTTTATATAATTGATTTTTATTTTTTGAGTATAATTCATAGAATTTATTTTGATCAGGCATATTATCAAATTGATCAATATCTAAAGCTCTAAAGATAAATACCGGGAATCTTAAAGTATCAGTTAATGTTTGATCAGTGGTTAATATATGATCAACATAGATATGAATATTTGGTTTGGAACTTTTTGATTTTTGAACAATTGGAACACATACTACGCCTCTTTCAAGGGTTAAGATTGCTGGATCATCATCTTGAGGATTGAAGGCAAAGTTAAATGATGGAAAGATTAGGAATAATAACAATAAGAAGAATGAATTATTAATGATCATTTGCTGTCTTGTGCTATGTTAGGAGGATCTATGTGTATAAGTAAATGTGTGGTTATATAAGACTGTAAGCAATTGTTAGAATATTGCGTGTTTTCTAGAAGGGAGATAATGAATGAAAGGTGGGAAAAATAAAGGGGGGGTCTCGTCTCACTCTCTCCATTTATTCGTACCAAAGAAATTTCAATAGAAGCATAATATTTTCTATAAATAAATTTTGTATGGGGTAATACACTATAATAAATGGTTATAAACTGAAATAGAAAGACTAAGAAGAGTATGTAGTAGAATATTAACAAGTATTACAGTATAACATTACTTTAAATGTCTGTTATCTTCCAACCCATTCTCTCTCTCTCTATTTGTCTATTGTTTGTTATTCCCCTTATAAACTAAATACACAAAATGAGTTTAATATTAAACTTAATTAATTATAATTAAGAGATTATGATTATTAGAAGATATACATACAGGACATATCCTACTTACTTTCACTTTCGCTCTCTCTCTTTCTCTTTCTCTTTCTCTTTCTCTTTCTCTTTCTCTCTGACTTTGTTGGCTTAATGTCTTTTTTGTGTATAAAATCAATGAGAAGTTCCTCTTAATCAAACGGCCCTACGGCCATAAGATTATGATAATTTTGTGTTACTAATAATTCAATTATCCTTTAAACAAACTAGGAACTGCAACCAACTTTTAAGGAAACATATTTTTTTTACAACCAAAAATTTTCAAATTTCATTTTTACTTCTTTTTACTTCTTCTTGTTTCTTCTTCTTCTTCTTTAAAAGTAAGTGTAAATCCAATCAATGTCTAATCAACAACCATATTACGAGGCATTGCCAACATTTCTTAAACCAATTCATTATGATCTTTCAATCTTTAATATTGATATTATAAATGAAACTTTTAAGGGGAAAGTTATTATAGAATTTGATGTAATTGAATCAACAAATCAATTACATTTAAATTATCGTGATTTAACAATTTCTCAAGATTCAATTTCAATCATTGATGATTCAAATAGTAGAATTGAAGTTGAATCAATTACTGAATATAAAAATAAAGAATATTTTATTATTCAATTTAATCAATCAATTGATAAAGGTAAGAAAATTTATGTTACTATTAATTATGATGCAATTATTCAAACTAATATGGCTGGTTTTTATAAATCTGGTTATTTTGATGATGATAATAAACAAGAAAAATTCATGTTATCAACTCAATTTGAAGCTACTGATGCTAGAAGAGCTTTTCCTTGTTTAGATGAACCAATCCTTAAAGCAACTTTTAAAGTTGATATTACCCTCAATTCAGAATGGGTTGCCTTGGGAAATACTCCAGTTGCTAAAACTGAACAATTAGATAATGGTCTTCAAAAGGTTGAATTTGAACCAACACCAATTATGTCAACTTATTTATTAGCTTGGGCATGTGGTGATTTCGAATATGTTGAATCTTTTACTCAAGAAAATTATATAAATGATAAACCATTACCTGTTCGTATTTATACTACTAAAGGTGGAAATTATTTACAAGATGCTAAACTTGCTTCTGAAATTACTCCAAAAATTGTTGATTATTTTTCTCGTATTTTTAATTTAAAATATCCTTTACCAAAACTTGATCTTATTGCGGTTCATTCCTTTTCCCATAATGCAATGGAAAACTGGGGTCTTATTACTTATAGATCTACCGCTTTATTATATTCTGAAACAAAATCAGATCCTTCATATAAACAAAAAGTCGCCTATGTTGTTGCTCATGAACTTGCTCATCAATGGTTTGGTAATTTAGTTACCATGAAATGGTGGGATGAATTATGGCTTAATGAAGGGTTTGCCACTTGGGTTGGATTCGCTGCTGTAGATTATTTATTCCCGGAATGGGATATCTTTAGTGGATTTGTTAGTGATTCATTACAACATGCCTTGAATTTAGATGGATTAAGAAACTCTCATCCTATTGAAGTTCCCGTAGTTGATGCATTGGATATTGATCAAGTATTTGATGCAATTAGTTATTTAAAAGGTGCAAGTACAATCTTGATGATTTCAAATTATTTAGGTACTGATGTTTTCTTACAAGGTGTGGCCAATTATTTGAATAAAAATAAATATTCAAATGCTACTAGTCATGATTTATGGAGTAGTGTTGGAGAAGTATGTGGGAAACCAATTGATGCATTGATGAATTCTTGGATTAAAAAAGTGGGATTCCCAATTGTCAATGTCGATATACATCAAAATAGTCTTGTTTTGCATCAATCAAGATTTTTAAATAGTGGAGATTTATCAGAAGAAGAAAATCAAACTAAATGGTGGATTCCTTTGAATTTGCTTGGATCTGGTGATGATGTAGAAGATGAATTAAATGTGGATTCATTTGAAAGTGAAAAGTTAATTATTGATAATTTCCCATTGGTTAATCAATTTTTTAAATTAAATAAAAATACTTCCGGTGTTTATCGTGTTAATTATTCTTCAAAAGTATTAGAAACTAATATCTTACCATTTTTCGATAAATTATCTCCAAGAGATAAAGTTGGATTATTAGCCGATACTGCCTCAATCGCAGTTGCTGGTAATAATTCCACCACTACATTTTTAAGACTAGTTCAGACTGTTACCGATAAACTTGGTGATGATTATGTCGTTTGGTTAGAATTAGGTAAAAGATTACAACAATTATCAATTGCATTCTCAACTCCAGAACTCATCCCCAAAATAAATAAATTCATTCAATCAATCTATGAGCAAAAATCAATCGAATTAATTCATGATTCTCAAAACAACAAGATCGACAATTCCGATTTCTTAAGAATAAAACTCCGTGCCGAAATCTTAACCCAAGCCGGTTTCCTCCCGGCCATCCGCCCAGTTCAACAATACGCCCAAGAACTTTTTTCCAAATGGATCCAAGATCCAACCACTTTACATCCATCATTGCGTTCGTATGTCTTTACGACCATAGCTGCTTCTCCTAATTTCTCCAATGATCAATTCCAAGCTATTATTCATGAAGTCACCCATCCAAGTTCTTTGGATTCCCGTGAAGTCGCTTTACGTGCATTAGGACATGTTAGAAATCCCGAAATTGCTCAAGAATTATTGGCGATGTTGATTAATCCTGAAATTATCCCAACTATGGATTCTCATTTCCTTGGAGAACCCTTATCGACAAATCCAGCCACCAAGGGGATGTTTTTGAAATTTGTATTGGAACATTATGATGACACGATTTATGGATTGATGAGTACGAATATGGTAGTTTTGGATAGGTTTGTCAAGTTGACATTGAGGAATTATTCTAGTGTTGAGGAATATGAAAAGATTGAAGGATTTTTTAGAAATAGGGATGTGCATGGATTTGAAAGATCTTTGAAACAGAGTTTGGATAATGTTAAGATAAATTCAAATTGGAAATCCAGGGACGAGAGAGAAGTTTATGAATATCTTCAAAATATTTAAAAGAGTGGTTGTCTTTTTATAATGAAAAAGTATTTAATTATCACTATTACATATTTATATCGTTTTTAAATATCTATAAAACATAACGTTATTCATAGGTAGAGGGGAGGTGTGTCTACTTTACTTCAGCAACCTTGTGGTCATGGGTAGTAGCGTATCTACCAGAAGGATCAGCATGACAACCCCATTCAGCCTTTGGAATCCATCTCATGACTGTCTTAGCAGCAGCTTCGGAGTTGTTAAACATTCTATCGAACTTACATCTATACCAATAAGCTTCCTTTGTAGTTGGGATATCATCACCCCATTCAGGTTTTGGATTGGCCAATTCTTCATCAGTAACCATTTTTTCAGCAGTATCTTTCAAACCATCAATCCAAGAATATCCAACCCCATCGGAAAATTGTTCCTTTTGTCTCCAAAGAATTTCTTCTGGTAAATAAGGTGTAGCATTTGGATCATCACTAGTATCAAAAGCTTTTCTTAAGATGTATTTTTCAATAAAGCCAGGTTTAATAACTTTATCTTCTGGTCTGATGTTCATACAAACTTCCAAAAATTTTTTATCCAAAAATGGAACACGAGCTTCCAAACCCCAAGCCATAGTTGATTTATTAGCTCTTAAACAATCAGCATAATGTAAGTTCTTAACTCTTTGGACACATTCTTCATGGAAATCCTTTGGAGTTGGTGCATTGGCGAAATATAAATATCCACCAAAGATTTCATCTGATCCTTCACCGGAAAGAACCATCTTAACACCTTGGGCCTTAATCTTACGGGATAATAAATACATTGGAGTAGAAGCTCTAATGGTGGTGACATCATACGTTTCCAAATGATAAATAACATCATCTAAAGCATCTAACCCTTCTTCTAAAGTAAAAGTATGAGAATGATGAATAGTACCAATGAAATGGGCAACCTTTTCAGCAGCAATTAAATCAGGTGCACCTGGTAATCCAACGGCAAAAGAATGTAATTGGTTGAAAAGAGAAGTTGAATGTAATGCACCAGAATCATCAACCCCGGATAATTCCTTATTGGCATCAATACCATGAGGGTTATAGGATTTTTCGGCAGCTTTTCTAGTTTCTCTAGCAGCAATGGAAGCGATAAGTGAAGAATCCAATCCACCGGATAATAAAACCCCATATGGGACTTCAGCCATTAATCTCTTTCTAACGGCTAATTCCAAGGTTTCTCTTACTTGTTTATAATCAACTGGGGCTTGAGGGATTTTAGATCCATCCCACCAAGTAGGTTGGAAATATCTGGTGATTTGATCAGTGTTGGAATCATAGATGTGACCAGGTGGGAATGCAACAATATTATCACATTCTTCAATTAAACATTTTAATTCAGATGCGAAATATCTTGTTTCTGGGTTTTTGATTGATTTACCCATATATAAAGTAGTAATACCAATTGGATCTCTAGCGGCAACAATTCTATCGTTGGCTTTGTCATGTAAGACCCAAGCAAACATACCATCTAAGTATTTTGGTGCATCAATGTCATATTTTTGGAATAATGGAATAATTGGTTCACAATCACTATGAGATTTAAATCCATAATCAGAAAATTCTTGTCTTAAATGAATATGATTATAAATTTCACCATTGACAGCTAAAGTGAAGTTACCATCTGGGGAGGTAATTGGTTGAGCACCGGAGTCTAAACCGACAATAGCTAATCTTTCATGACATAATATAGTGCTGTCTAAGACTCTGTTACCTGACCAATCTGGACCTCTGTGTCTGATTAATTTGGAATATTGTAAAGCCTTGGCTTTGAATGCTTCTACTTCTGGTTGTTTAAACGCAGCAAAGATACCACACATATTGTTACTAGGTTATAAGATGAAGTTGTAAGAAAAAGAAAGAAAGAAGAAGAGAGGGATGTTGACTGATTTTATCTGAAAAAATTTTTTTAGGTTCACTTGACAGTTCCGCTGCCCAGGATTTTTTTTTTTCACTTCTGGTGACTCAACCGACCTCTAACGGGTGAAACAATTTCCATTCAAAAAAAAAAAGAAATTTCCATAAAGCACCGCCTGTCATTCTGTACTATGGATTACAATTGACCAGATTGGGACAGTGGAGATAGTACACAAGTGGAGTGACTCACAATAAAACCAGACAGGCAAAGGGAATTGAACAAACAACTTGTATGACTAATCTTGTCCAATCAATCTTTGTGACTCTGGGAAAATAATAAAGTGATGATGGGCTTAGAAAACAAAGAGAATTTCCGGGGACCGGCATGATTAAGTCACGTGAAAATCGCCTAACATTTCCGATACAGGAAGATCACAATAATAAGCGAAAAGGCGTTCTTTGATTTACAACATACTGGATATGTGCGACAAGTATTAATTGCCTAACAGTCACATACCCCACCTGTTCTCGAAACTAGTAGAAACCTCAAGGCATTATGGTCGAATCGTATCCAATTCAATTGATACCATCATTGGGGTATATCTTCCTCACAATTGGAATTTTTACAATCAAATATCTTAAATCGTTAAATAGTTTTTTACTTTATGGAAAGACGGCAACCAAAACAACTTTAGAAACGTATTCATCATCTTCGTCATCTACTGTTAGATACATTAGTAATCACCTAACTGTTCCTAAAGCATGGTTTACTCATTTTTACATTAATGCATTTGGGTTGTCTACCGCCTTGTATCTACTACAATTTACTGGGAAGCAACAAGATATTACAACTGGTGATCAGATCGCCTATAAGAACATGTTGATTATTCAAAGATTACTATGGATACAGACAGGAAGAAGATTACTTGAATGTTTATTCCTTTCTAAATTTTCAAAAACTGCCAGAATGAATATTGCTCATTATTTTATTGGATACGCTCATTACATATTGGTTTCACTTGCTTGTTATATTGGATTAACCACATATTACACACTGGACACCCAGAAAGTACCATTGACATTGGCAGATTATTGTTTGATTATATGGTTTATTGTTGCATCAATTCAACAGTTTTTAAATCACTATCATTTATCTACCTTGATTAAATATACTGTACCCAAATTTAAGTTGGTTTCATCACCTCATTATTTCAATGAAATACAAATTTATATAATATTTTTCATCTTGAGTGTTAAGAATGGTTGGAGTTTAACTTCATTGAATTACTTATGTTGTTTGATTTATGTTATGGTTAGTTTGTCAATTAGTTCACTTGAGACTTATAAGTATTATCAATTGAAGTTTAAAGAAGAATTCAAATTGAAATGGAGCATCTTTCCAGGAGTATTATAATTGATATTTTGATTGCTAAAAATAAATATTGCAACCATTTTAGAAAACAATGGCAACGAAGATATTGTTCAGAGTCCCCCCATAATAAATGTCCTCCACAGCTAATTGTATATCCTCAAATAATATGGCTTATATATTGTAATGCATGCTTGTATGATTACACTCTACGTATCTATGGATATTGATTCTACCTTCCCGGTAATTTTTGTAGAATTCCGGGATCTGTGATTCTAAATCTTATCATACGGCTATTTCGCCTAGTTCGCCGTTTATTTCCGGTTCAGGAATTTTCTTGGTGTGTCGCAGACTTAATGACGCGTCGCAAAAAAATGAATTTGTGTCTCTATGAAAGTTGATGGTTGTAAAAAAATTGACTTTGCAACTTTTCTATCCTTTTGTAGAATGTTGTCAATTTAACAAATCAATTAATTATGAATTCATATTATTATTATTCAAAAGTACAATTGTTGATATCAATTGCTTATGTCTTCTTTGTTGTGTCAATTGTATCAATCAAATTAATCAAACCTTTAAATAATTTATTACTTTACGGAAAGACATCAACCGCCACAACAACAACACCCAATTCATCACCTACTAAGAAGGTGATCCAATATGTCAGTAACAGACTAACTGTTCCAAAATCATGGTTTACTCATTTCTATATAACATTATTTAGTTTATCGACCGTTATTTATATCCAGCAACAATTCAATATGAATCAAGATGGAATCTCTCCTAATCAGGTCAATTATAAGAATTTATCAATAATACAAAAGTTATTATGGATACAAGGATTGAGAAGATTGGCTGAATGTTTAACAATCACCAACTTTTCAAAAACTGCGAGAATGAATTTCGCTCATTATTTTATTGGTATGGCTCATTACATAATGGTTTCAATGTCTTGCTATTTGGGCTTAATTGTTACAAAATCCCAACAAGGGGACGCGTCTCCATTGACACTTGCGGATTATTGTTTGATTATTTTATTTATCACTTCATCCATTCAACAATTCTTCCATCATTACTATTTATCTACATTGGTGAAGTATACCATGCCTAAGTTTAAATTGGTTTCTTCACCTCATTATTTAAATGAAATACAAATCTATATCATTTTGTTTGGTTTGAGTGTGAAGAATGGTTGGACTTTAACTTCAATTAATTTTTTGACGTGTTTGCTTTTTGTCACAGTTAATTTGTCAATGAGCTCACTTGAGACTTATAAGTATTATCAACTCAAATTTAAAGATGAATTCACATTGCAATGGGCCATATGTCCAGGATTATTGTAATTTCCCTCATTACAAAATTGGAAAAGTGTGTTGCCAAGTGGGCGCGGTCAAATGTGCTGCAACCACGCCAAAAATTTCAAGCCGACAAAACCAAGAAAAAAGGCGTAAAGAACAAAAAAAATATATACCAGTTATCGTATCCTAACTCATTATCTTCAACAATCCTATACATGTCAATTCCCATTATAATATGAGTCCGAATAAGTTAACATCACCAGTGATGGTAACTCTCCAATCCACTCCTTTTTCAATAGTCCATGGATGTCCCGGTGTCCCTAGAAGTATACCGCGAATCCAAACCACAGTTCAAATACGATCAGTAGATGGATCACCATTTTATATCCGAGCAGTGGGGGCGTATCTAACAACTACCCAGAAAGTATCTATACATGCCACAATCGGTACTAATGATGCATTTAAGGATAGTGTGATATATAAAGATCCTGTAATATTTCGACCTCCTGTTGGAGAATTTTATCAAGAATTGATTGGATTGGATATACCATTATTGATCCCATTGCCAAAAGAAATTGCATCTAGTGGGGTGGCACCTCATTGGCATGCAACTACTATACATAAATTATTTATTAAAGTATCTGTTGGAAATCTGGTTGAGAATGAATTGAATTTTGTGGAGTCATTTCCAGTAGTGGTGAAATGTTATGATACATTACCATTATATCGACAATTTAATGAACCGGTGGTAGAAGCGTTGCAATCGGGGGATAAACAAGTAGTGGCAGAGATGACGATACCGAATAGTTCAGTTGGACCTGGAGATGAAGTGAATGTGTATTGTAAGATTCTGACTAATACTTTGAATAATAAATTAAAACGAGGGGTTGGGTTAAAGGTTCTTACATTGCAATTGAAGGAGATTATAGAGTGTTTTGATGCAGGACTACCTCCAAGAAAGGAACATAAGATATATACCACTACTAAGTTATACGGTGATAAACAATTAGATTCACAAGGAATAACGGAACATTTCCAATTTACGTTCCCGAAAGAAAATGAATGTCTCGAATTGTATTCTGTCAAATTTGACAATAGATGCGATAGTCTATTAGTTGAAGAAGAAGTAGATGAGGATTTTGGCAATATGATAATAGAACCATACAACATTGCCAAAGTAATTGAAATCGATAAATTAGAGCCAGGAATATCACTATCTCATACCCAAGGATTTTCCACCAAGGGCCACTTTTTCACCGTAAAATACGAGGTAATACTAAAAGTCAGTCTTCGCAAAGCCAAAGACATGCAAATCCACCTTCCCATAACAATCAGCCCATATGACCGTACAAGTAGTTCATTTCTCCTTCCATGGATCTTACATGAATGTGATGTGGCAAGGGACAAGTTTGGTCGTATGGTGGTGGATCAGTATTGTGCGAGTTTGAAGCCGTCGGATCTTGCTATGGTTATGAATCGGTTTACACCGCCTCCATTTGTGTATAGATATATTAAGGAAGATTGGGTTCGGTTGGGATATAATAGAGAGGCGTTCGGGAGGAGTAATAATTTGGGAAAGTGTTTAGTTGATTATATAGATTAATATTAGAGTTTGGATAGGGTGAAGGGTAGTTTCTGTCGGATGGTTAGTGGAGCGAAGAGAAGGTATGTAGTTTTTGCAATCTCTTATTCTTGTATCGAGTTGCCAGTATTTTTTTTTAGTGTTAATTTTTTTGAAGCGTGGAGGCAAAGTTATCAATTCAATCAATCAACTCTTTCTCTGTATTATAAACCAGAAAAGGAACATCACAGGAAACATGTCAGGTACAACGTCTCCTCCGGAATATGCACCAACTGCAACTACCTCGTACACACTATCATCCACATCTGCATTATACGATGAAGAAATATCGCGAAGATCATTAATCAAAACTCCATTACATAAGTCAGTTTATGATTCATTAGCAGAAATCTATTCAATCTTACCTACACTTGAAATGGTAGAATTATCATTCGTAAAGGATTATATAACAGATAAAGAGAAATATACATCAACTTCATATCGTCTAATCAATCAATTTCAAATAATTCTAAAAGGATTTTTAGATGATACTGAAAAATTATCATTCCTAACACAATTCTTACCTGGTTTATCACCTGATTTAAACAATTTCTTAGATTTGATGTCTAAGAAGTTTAGTATCAGTTGTCCACAAGCTGTCAAAAGATTAAAGCTGGGTGTACCTGCTACAATTGAGCATCTAAACACTCAAGTGGAAAGCAATTCCCATCCTCAACCTGCATCAACAACTCCATCAAATAGTAATGCTAGTGCGAGATTGATTGCGGAAATCACGGGGAATTTTATTACTTGTATGGATGCGGTTAAGTTGAATTATAGGTCCAAGGATCAATTACATCCCTTATTGAGTGAATTGGTTGTTAATTTGAATGATTTGGTTGAGAAGAATGAACAACATAATACATTGGAATTTCTGGGGAAATCAAAATTAGTTAATTGGTTAATAAAGATTAATAATTTGGGTGATAGTGACGAGATAAGTGAGAGTGATGCAGAAGCTTTCTTGAATGATTTAGATTTGGCGTATAAAGGATTCTATACATCGTTAGAGTAAGGTAATATAATTATACAATAGATTCTATTTGTTCAGCATATCCTAATACATTTTTAATTACTGATTCATTATCAACATTTAATTCAGTTTCATTCTTAGTGAAATAGATTATACCATTTTCAAACTTCCAATTATCAACTTCTAAAGTTTCTCTTAACAATTTTTCAAATGATGAATCTGATTGTTCTTGAGGTAAATATAATAAATTCTTACAATTTGAAATTGGAATTGATTCATAAGTCTTCTCCAAGGATTTAGCAATTTCAAATCTTAATGCAGTAATTAACGTATCAATAAAATGAATATATTCTTTACATGGTAAATTCTTTTCTTCTTTTAATAATTTCCAAATCTTAATATAATTACCTTCCATTAAATTACTTTCTAAATTGATTGGAAATAACAAATATTTATCTTGTTCAACATCATATTGGGGTGAATTATAAATCAATTCTAATTCAATATGGAACTTACTAATTAATCCTTGACTTAATAAATATAATAAATATAATGAAATAATCTTAGTAGCATCAGTATTAATATGTTTACGTTTATGTAAACCATTACAAGTATAAAATGGACGTAATTGAGCAAAATAATTCTCAAATCCTTGATAATTGTTAGTTAATAATGATGACAATGCACCAATCTCAAGAATTCGTTGAGCAATCTTTAAATCATTAATTTGATCTTTGGTTGAAGTATTGGTAACCTTTGGAATAAGAAGTCCATGTTTAATTAACTCAATTTTAATAGGGACTAATAATGCTTGACATTTATCGTATTGCTCGGAATCAAACAGTGAGTATAATTCTGCCGTAAGCTTTTGTAACATTGTAGTTATGTGTGTGTTTTATATATTTGTATAATTTGATGAAGAGTCTGGTGGTTAACCTGGTTGGTCATATTGCCACTGTAAATTTTTCAAGAACCTTTTGTTAGTCGTGCAACGATGAACAAAACTCCTGGCTGGTCACGTGAATATCTCAAATTTTTCTTTTTCTTTTCTGGTGGACTTCTGAGATGCTCTTCATCTTGGTATCAGATACCCACGAAACGATCCATATAACCCTTCTAGCGATACCTTACACTACCAATATCCAATAATAACCATTTATACTTAAATCAACATGAAATTCTTAACTACAAATTTTGTTAAATGTGCGGTCAAAGCTTGTCAATCATCAACAGATGCCTTCCCATTAAAATATGAAGAATGTCAATTGGTCCAAGAAGAACAAGATTACAATCCAGAATTCATAGTACACATGCTAGACAGATTAGATTGGAATGCAATCGTACAAGTTGCCAAAGATTTAGGTAACGATTCATTGCCACCTAATAAACCAGAAGATTTGGATCCAATAATGGAAGATTGTCAAGCGGTATTGAAAGATTTACATATGTTATTAGTTGAAACTCAAATTGTGGAAGGAAAGATGATATGTAAGAATTGTGAACATGTTTATTATATCAAGAATTCGATTCCTAATTTCCTTTTACCTCCACATCTTGCTAATTAGATAGAGGATGGATTTTGTGTTATAATAAAATACTTTGTATACTAGATAGAGAACCAGTTTAATAAACAAGAGCTGAAAATGAACTTTGAAGAACTACATTAATGGACTATTTATTGTAACAAACTATAAAAATACTCTATCTAACTTTTTAAAAAAAGCAAAAAATAATGTTTAACTAAAAATACATGAACATTTAATACAAATGTCCTTTCATTTGACGAATTGAATACTGAAATCAGGATTAGACGTAAAATCCTTCTAATAGATCTAATAGTACATTTTGCATAGGGTCGGACGAGAGCGATTTGATTTCTATCCTCTTCGTTTATTGTCCGCATTTGCTGCGATTGAACTTGCTCTTCTCTTTTTCTTAGGTTCCTCTGCATGCTTGGTTAATGGTGATGGCGAAGAAACGGTGGTTTTGTTTTGTTGCGATTGTGCCTGTGCCTGTGCCTGTGCCTGTGCAGCTTGTGCAGCCTGTACTTGAACAGCTTGAGCATGTGCCTGTGCCTGAGCTTGATGCTGAGCTTGAACTTGTGCTTGCATCTGAGCTTGTGCTTGCATTACCATTTGATTATTATTCATTAATAACTCCAATGATTTCATGGGGGATGAAACATTATTAATAGTCGAAAACTCCATCAATGATCTCAAACTACTCATAATATCACCAACTTGTAATAATCTCATCGCATCGGGGTCTAAACCAGATGATGATAAATGCTTTGCTGCTTCAGTGTTTTCATACACAAATTTCAAAAAATCATTCAGTTGTGATGGGTCTTTACTCTTGGCATATTCCATAAAACTGGCCCATTTCCGTTCGAGTCCAAGCAAACCGATTGAACTCAGATAATTCAAACAATGTAAATCAATCCATTCCATTCTTAAATCCCTCCCCATCAAGATTTTGACGTTTCCAGTCACATCGGCGATCGAGCCATCATTATAGGTGAATTGGATCTTAAGTCTTGATATCAAGAATATTGACCCATTATTCATGACTTGGAATTTCATCCCTGGCAAAGTGATTGAAAATCTAGCTATATTATTCGAAGACACACAAGCAACGAAAAATCGTGGAGCAACGGTAGTTGAAAGATCAAATTGATGTGAGATTGGGTTGGTGTTATTATTATTATCATTAAAATCTAAAAATGGAAGTTTTAATTTCGTACGTTCATGAAGTGAAAATCTATTCGAAATAGGAACAGTTGAGAATTTAATAGTTCCACTCGGAACAAAGTATGCCGGGATAACTCGATTCCAGAATTCGATTTTGGTTAAATTATCAATTGATTCATTAGATAATGATTCTATCAAATCTAATATTCTCATCGAACCGGCATTTCCCAAATTTCGTCTTATAATCCTGGCATTAATCTCTTGTTGTTGTAATTGTTCTTGTGTTATAGATGGTCCTGGACCTGGTACAGGAACAGGTACAGGTCCGGGTCCTCCTGGTCCTGGGTTTCCCACCTCTCCGGCATTACCCATTGGTTGCTTTATAACTGGTGATTGACCTGTTGATATACTCATTTTTTTCTGTTGATTGAACTGTTGTTGCTGCTGTTGGGGCATACTCTGGAAAGATCCCGGTACTGGTGGTGGTACTACTTGTCTTTGCATTACCAGGATTGTTTGATCCGGCTGTAGTTGTTGTTGTTGTCGTGGTGGTTGCTGTTGTTGTTGCATCGACATTTGATTCTGTTGTTGTTGTTGTATCGGAACAAACGGCTGACTGTTCATTTGCGGCGTATGTCCCTGCGAGTTTGCTCTGGATGCGTTTTGAGCTTGCAACTGCTGTTGTTGCTGTTGCGGCTGTTGTGGTGGTGGTCCTGCCATCATATTAGGATTGAACTGTTGTTTATTTAAATTGGGATTGGTGTTTGACATTTGTTGTCCCGATGCGATTTGTTGCAACGTTGTATTTCGCAGCATTGCCGGACGCTGCACTCCCGCTTGTTGTGCTTGCGCTTGTGCTTGTGCTTGTTGCTGTTGCAACTGTTGAGCCAATAGTTGTTGCTGTTGTTGTTGGTTTGGAACTCCGTTCATGTTAAATCGTTGCTGTGTCGGCTGGGTGCCTACCACGCCACTTGGTTGTTGTTGAAATTGTATATTCTGACTGTACATTTGTCCTTGTTGTGGAGGTGGAGGTCCTCCTCCATTAGCTCGTTGTTGTTGTTGTTGTTGGGGTGGTGGTGGTTGCAGTTGTTGCTGTTGTTGTTTTAGATCTTGCATTAAAGGGCTTTGGAAATTCTGATTAGACATAACTGGTATTCCCATCGTCTGATGTTGGGCATTTGCGTTTGTAGTCGCCCCTGACATATTCATAGTTAAAATATTGGTCTTGTAGTTCCCCTTAATGTAACCCAGAAAGTGTAAGCTTGAATTTTATGAAATCTTCAAAATTTGGATTTTTTTTTCTTTTTTCTTTTTCTTTGCTGTTTTCTGCGAACACTTGGTAGCTCTGTAGGTTTTAATTTATTTTATGAGGTGACTTACGCTCCGTGTCACCGAAGCGTGTCATTTTTGTACCGACAAATCGCTTACTGTGGCTGTCCTATTCTACTTTACTCGACTGCTTTGTTAGATAACTTACAAGTTGGTGAGAAATGAACGGTTATTACTATTAGCTATACAAAAAACCGACCAATATATTTACCTATTGCACCCCCCGCCCTCTCTCTATTAGTTGTTTATTTCTCTATTTTAAGGTTTATTAAAAGCTAAAACTGAATTCCCATTTAAATTTGTAATATTATTAACATATCTAATAAAAGCAGGATGTTCCAATATTGGTCTTCTTTCTTTATCAACCAGTTTTGCTGCTTCCACTGTTCCTTCTTTTTCAGAAATGATTTCTCTTGTCTTTGTTGCTCTTCTTTTCAATAATTTATTCAAGGTATCTCTCTTTTCTTCTTCCAATATCTTATTCTTATAATCTAATCTCTTTCTTGCATTTTCTGATTTCCGTAATGCAATCTCTTCTTCGGATTCTTTCTTCTTTTGTTTGGTCTTTTTGGCGGTCCCATCATCTAATTCAAAGAATTTCTTATTGCCTTCTTCTTCTTCTTCTTCCAAATATCTTGCTCGCTGTCTTTCTGTCATCTTGGATATATCGGGGTTGGCATGGGGATTATATTCAGTTTCTTCATCTGTTAAGATAAGATCGGCATCGAGATCAGTAGGTTGGATTTGTCGTTCAGGTAGTTGCCTTCGACTTTTTTTGGTTGGTCTTACTTGTTCTTCTTCCTCTTCATCTTCTTCGTCTTCTTCCTCCTCGTCGTCTTCTTCTTCTGCGTCTTCGTCGTAGTATGTTAATTGACGTTTTCTCGTTTGTCGTAATCTTGAAGAAGAAGGTTGTTCTGAAGATTTGGTGGATGCGGCCATGGTGGGTGGCTTGATAGTTATGTTTATCTTTCTGGGAACTGGTTTTGGTTCTTCCTCTTGTTCTTCTTCCTCTTCCTCCTCTTTTAATTCTAGGTCCTCGTCCATGTCAGATGCTTCGATCTTGTATGCGTCTTCGTCATCACTTATGCTTTGAACTTCTTCTTCATCTTCCTCCTCTTCGTCTTCCTCTTCCTCGTCTTCTTCACCTTCTTCAGCTTCTTCTCCTTCCTCCCCTTCTTCATCTTCACCTTCCTGGCCCACTTCTTCTTCCTCTTCGTCCCCTTCCTCGCCTTCTTCATCCCCTTCATCTTCTTCATCTTCTTCATCTCCTTCAACGCCTTCTTCATATTCACCGATCATAGTTGTATCTTCAATTTCACTGGATACATCTCTAACCTCAATCTCACTCAATTCAGACAGTTCATCCTCCTCTCCTTCTAACTCTTCCTCACCTTCCCCTTCTTCTTGTTGTTCTTCGTCTTCTTCTGATTCTTCCAATTCTGGGGCCACTGATGAATTCATTTCAGAGAAATCTTCTTCTTCTTCATCTGCACTGTCTTCTATTATACGTTTTGCCATGTTGTTGGATGTTAATTACTGATAAGAAAGAAAGAAGAAAATGAAAGCTCTGATTTTTTTCAGTGATAATTTTTCTACTATGTTTTGATCGCACTGGACATTTACAATTAAAGGGAAGCGTAAAAGATTATAATTAATTACTATGTAGAAAGATATAAACCCTACGCCTGTCCACTCATATACAACCCCTTAATACTTCTAATTTCATTTCTAGCCTCAACCGCAAGATTCCTCTTTGGTAATTTATTATCAAATGCTAACATTGCCGTATCAGGGACAAATAAATCATTTGAATTAAAATAAATCATATCTGCTTTACTTTGAAGATCTCGAATGGCATAATTCACACTTTTATAACTATGCATTTCCATTGAATCATATCCCCTACAATCATTCGTTAATCTGGTTGATAATTGTTTTAATTTGTTATATAATCTACCTTGTCCCAATTTATCTTCATCATCTTTTGATGGGTCATTTTTGTCGATGATTCTCATTCTATCAAGCAATGAATCATCTGTTTGAACAACGGCATCAGCATATAATTTGTTACTACCTGGACGTTTGATCCCAACTATGGGAATATAACTAACTCTTCCAATAAGATTTAGGTATAAATCACGGACTTTTCCTCTCACCAATTCAAGAACTTCTAATCTTCGTGTAGCATTAGTTTCTAATAATGGTTTAAGTACGAATAGGCCAAGTACGTAGGCGATGATTAATGTTATTCCTGATCCATGGGTGAGTTTAATTAAATAGATTAATAGTTGGGATTTTCCCCTTTTGGTTTTTAATGAGTATATAGATGGATCATATGATGTTTCTGGTATTGTTAATATAGGTACAGATGACATGGTTACTTAGCGTCTATGGTTGACTTGTATGTTTGACTTAGTGAGTCTTCGTTGAAGTGAAGTGGTGGAAGAAAATGATGAAAAATTGTGGAGATTTTTTGACCGAGAAAAAGATCACCAAAAATTTAAAAAGTGATCCTCGGGTAAATTTATTTAGAAAAAATGTATTATCACGTGACGTCTATATACAATTATTAATTATGCTGTCTACATACATATAAATCCCTTTCTAGATGTGCTATTCAAAACTTCCAATCGTTATTATGATTCATTATATCAAGCAATGATGGTTTTCTTGGTCTACTTCTATCTCCACCACTTCCACTTCTACTTGCAAATACACCTCCACTTCTACTTCCAAATCCATCTCGTTCACCATCTTTCATCTGTGAACGTAACTTTTCCCTATATTCTCTCTTATAATACTTCAGCAACAACTTCTCTTGTGTCTGTTTCAAAAGTATTCGATCCTCTTCTTCATCACTAGGGATCCAAGTCGATTTCAATATTCTCCTAACCGCTTCCGGTGAAATCCCAAACGCATCAGCTAATTCCTTGGTCGTCATTTGTGGGTGTAAATCTTTTAAATCTCTTAATGCATTCATTTTTTCTCGACTTAATTTATGGGTTGGTTGCCAGGTTCCATATCTTTTCTTGATTGATATGTCCCGCTTTTGCCAGTCGGGTAATCGGGATCTATCTTGTTGGGGTAATAGTTTTTTACGATATTCATCAAAGTCTAAGTTGATGTTGGGTCTGATTTCTTTCGGTTTGATCTCTTCGTGTTTGATCTCTTTGGGTTTTTCAGCATGTTCCTTGGCTGTGACAACATCCCTCTCTGATTCTCGGGGTGGATCTTCTTTAATGTTGGAAGATGGCGCGGGCTTCTTCTTCATCCGTATTTCAATGCCTTCCCATGGGTCTTTCGATGAGTATGATCTTATGCACGATTTGAGTGGAGATATGACATTTTGTCTGGATATACTCCTTGATAGTTCGGGTGTATATAGTTTATTGCCGAGTGCAAGATGTCTTAACATGTTATTGTATATATGCGGCAAGTGTTGTTGGTTTGAAGAAGAACAATAGGGTCTCTGATGAGTTTTTGAAAATTTAATTAATTAATATTTTTTTCTGTTGCAGTCGCATATATCAAGGTCGTGTAAATGTATCCGAAAATCAATTATCTTCGGTGTCCCCCGAATTTAGAAGTTGACGTGTTTTTCAAAATAGCTAGACAAGTAAGAGAGAAAGTAGAAGAAGCCAAACGACATTAAAGAAGATGATTACTGACACTCAATTGAATACGATTGTTGTTACTTTTGGATTTGCATCAATTGTTTTAATTTTGATATATCATGCTATTTCCACTAATATGAAGAACTTAGAATCAGAGAATTAGAAAAGGTATAAAGATGGTTGTGTAAAATATTTCGGATTGGTTCTTAAAGGTTGATTGTTTAAAAGTTGATGGTGAGTGTGTATACTATTTAAAGTTGTTATATATAGATAAGTATATAACCCAATTTTATGTTAATTTTTATAAGCAGAGGATGATATGCCTCGGGCAAAGATTACAACTTACGTTGAACTTATCAACAACTTTTAGGATAGTTTCGGAATTAAACACCAGTGGTGGAGGGGGGTCGGACGGTGATTTACGTTGACAATTCCATTGGGTGTGTGGAAGCCAATTGTTTGAATAATCAATGTGAAGCATGACTTTAAAGGAAATGGACCACCAACACCCCAAGGGTGTGTTTACTATTTCCGTAGAGATTGGGGAGGAGGTAATTCCGGTTGTTTAAAAGAGCGAATCTATTGGGTATAGTTGGGCCCCTGCATAAGAGATAGTTTAGGAAGAAATGCATTCCACTGTGGAAATGTAAAAAGTTTTATGATTCGATATCCGTAGTACTCTTTGCAATTATCAAACCCAGTCCTTTGTGAACCTCTGTTAATACCCTTCTTGTTTGCCTTTATTTGTATAAACTAGCACTACTTCCTCTCACATTTCTAAGCTCTACTTCTTCCTACTCTTACTCTCTAATTAAGTCACCCAATTTTCTTCGTTCTAAAATGACAAGAAATTTAATACGTAAGTAAATTCTCAACTCACAAAGTAAAGAAAAAAGAAAGCAAAAAAAAAAAGGAGAATTCAAACAAAATTTCCCCCAAATTTCATTTTCTTCTTTTTCTACAATCAAAAGAAAAAATTGTCGAAGAAGCACAGAACAACCAGAGAAGAAGAAGAATAGACAATAAAGTATAAGCATCCCCATCCATCCATCGCATATATAACATAATACAGTGGACTAAGCAATGAATGGTCCTTCAGATTTAATATCTGAGAATAATAACAAGGACGTGTCAATGGTTGACGTGAGTAAAGTGGCACAAGAGAATGGTCAGCAACAACAAGTACCCGACGGAGGCGACGGTATCACCAATCCACCTAGAAGGAGGTCAACATTACTTCTTACAGAAGATATCGACTTAGATCGAATGAATATTGATCAGAAAGAAGGAACTGATACTGATGGGATAGAAGATGATATGAATATTGATGATGGTAATATTCTGCGACAACAACAACAACAACCGGACTCCCAACAACAGGTACAGCAACAACAACAACAACAGCATCCTCCAAAGCAGCAGGCACAACCCGGCGAAGATCAAAAATTCCAACCTGATCCTAATTTAACTGTACCTGTAGACATCAAGTGGGTTCAAGGTGGTGAGAAAGTATATGTGACTGGTTCTTTTACCGGATGGAGAAAGATGATTGGATTAGTTAGACAACCGGATAATTCATTCTTAATTACATTAGGATTGCCCGTAGGAACACATAGATTTAGATTTGTTGTGGATAATGAATTAAGATTTTCTGATTTTTTACCCACGGCCACTGATCAAATGGGGAATTTTGTAAATTATATTGAAATTACCCCTGAGAATATCGAACAACATTTATTACAGCTAGAAACTGAACAGGCAGCAGTAGAAGAAGACCAAACACAAGAACCACCAATATCACCTCAGAATGAAAGAGCTACTAGTCGTAAATCATCAATGTCAAAACATAGAACTGATTCAATGTGGGGATTAATCAATGATGATGATGATATGGGGAATGGATATTCAAGATATCATGATGAAGATGGAACTTCCTTACGAAGAGAATATCAATACATTAATGAAATCCCACCAATATTCACGGATCCAAAAGTAATGGAACAATATTATGTTGCTATAGATAAACAAGCACGAAATTCTGGAGGTGGTCAACAACAACAAGCTTGGCTTCATCCACCTCAATTACCACCACATTTAGAAAATGTCATTTTGAATAATTTTAATGATCGAGAAAATAATAGTGGGGCATTACCGATTCCAAATCATGTGGTGTTGAATCATTTGGCTACTACTAGTATAAAACATAATACATTGGCGGTGGCTTCTATTGTAAGGTATAAACGGAAATATGTTACTCAGGTGTTGTATTCTCCTTTACAACCGACACCTGAATCATAATAATAGACGCGTGTGGTCTGGCATTAATACTGGGGAGGGAGACTTGTTAGAAGAGAGAGTAAATTGTATTGAGTAGGTAGTGTAATTAGGATTAATTAATTTTCTATTTTTAGTTCAAAAACTAAATTTGCAAATACTGAAGCATAACAAGGAATGTGTCGTAACTATACTACAACGTGTAGGTCCGCATTATTCAATGATGCATTCTATGAATAAGATGTAGTTTTTATGAATATAGATGTAGCTTGATCCGTAACCTGAAAGAATAGTAGTCTTCGAGTCATGTAGGTGGCTATATTTGCATTTTTCTTATCACTATAGGAATTGCGCTCTGCTGAAATGATATCTATATCATTGGAATTTGCTTACAATAGATGGAAAACGTAGGACCAGAGGGGCTGTCAACAGTTTACTTCCGAATTATTATTCTCAAGGTAAATTGTGTGAAAGGAAGTTGTTATTAAACTCTGGTGGGGAAAGCAAAATTAAAAAACTACAGACTTCAAAACACGTTGTATTTACAGACAGGGGTTACAAAGAAACTGGAGGGGGAATTTCCAAGTGATGATAGATCCACTTCATATCTATACAATCTTTTAGAATAGAAGATAGCTATTGTCTAACTAATCATCTAGCTAGCTTTAGTTTCCCATATAATTTTAGCTGTGCCGAGACTGTTTGGAAAGGGAAAGTGCGATTATCAAAAATGGCTGCAAAAAAAAGAACTCTTTACAAAATATTAAAATTCATATAAAACATCATCATTTTTTTAAAGGGTTTTCTCGTAGTAAACACATAGATACACTATACATAAGTATATAGATATCAAATAAAAGATAAGCAGAAGTATATTTGAGCGGAAACCCAAACCAGGAGATCCAACCCAAATAACACAGAATTAAAAAATCAAGGCTGCAAACTAAATTACTGCCATTGATCATCATCCTTCCTTCTTCTGTTTGAAGAACCAAGAGAATCATCAAAATCCCCTTGGTCACCTTGGTCATCACCATAAGATTGACCACCAAGACCACCTTGTTGTTGACCGCTGATGTCACCAGATTGACCATAAGATTGATCTTGACCACTAGAGTAGTCACCAGAGGAAATACCACCAGATTGGAAATCACCACCAGATTGCTTGTTGGATGATTGCCAGTTGGAATCATCTTGATTTTGTTGAGAGGAATCAAAATTGGATTGGTCGAAGGAATCATCATTTCCTTGTTGTTGTTGTCCTCTTCTTGATCTACCTTGATCTTTGTCGTCTTTACCGAAACCGAAAACCATTGCTAATTGTTGTTGCTTGTTGTTGTACTGTTGTTTATTGAGAAACTAAGTCTTAAAGAGAGAAAACTATTTCCAATTGTTACTTTTTAATGAGGATTACTACCGGCTTTTATAGTGAAAATTTTTGAGATACCTTTGATAGAGAGCAATATTTTTGATCCACTGTGGGGAATGAAATTTCAATTTCGGAAACAATCTGAGAGAAGAATGAGATGGAAGTAATAGAATATTTTTAGCAAGGTAACGTGCAATTACGTACGGTATAAGGAACCCATTAAAGCCGCAATTGTAAACTATGACTGTGCCTCCTTACTTATTGAGGGGGGTGTGGAGAGTTAATTCCCCAAAAGGGGGGTGGCATCCACCCAACATAGAAGATATTTAATCGCACGTTCGGTAATGTGAAATTGTGCATCCACAGAAACCCGTGGTACTTTCTTACAAACTTTATGGGGGAAACTGGGGGGTGGGTGCGATAGTCGCAAATTGTGTATTGTGTGTGATCATGTAAGAGGAATTTAACCTTTCTAAAGTAAGAGAAACCATAAAACAAAACTAAGAAACACGTTGAGATGAGTCCAAAGTTAGGAGTAATGAATAAATTTCCCCTTAAATTGAAAAATTTAAAACCCCCTTCTAAATCCACATAATTTATTTGAAAATAAAGAAAAATCAGGATAGTTTGCTAAAAAATAATATTAACTATTTCACCCCTGTCTATTCAGGAAAATAAAACCTTCTCCTAATTACAATTCAGGATTGTTTGCAACAATTGGGTTTGTTCTTCTTTCTAAGGATTGTATCTCCATCTATGAACAATAGGTATAGGGAGCTTACTAGATACAAATAGCTCAATTGAATCCCAATCTGGGAATCTGATTGTTACAATAAGTGAAGAACAAAAATTTTTCGTACGTCACTTTATTGTTAGCTTATTGTAACTATGGCGGTGGTGGTTAATTATTTTATTTTTTTGTTGCATCTGTCAAAACTCAAATTTGTATTGCAAAATCAGAAAAAGAAAAAGGCTAGAATGATGATGACGATGAGAATGGCTTTGGAAAATTTCATATTATTCAACTTTTTGATCGGATTCGGGATTCTTGGTAGTTTTACCCTGAAGTGATATACCATCATTGGACCATTCACTATTGGTCTACTTTTACAATTGCAATTGATATCCGAGTTATCTCGTGGAATAACGATAGAAATTGAGCTATTGGGATCAAGGAGAGAGGCAGAAAGGTAGATCAATCTAAAATTAACCAAAGAAAAAGTCGGTCATACTCGTAAACTATTACTTGCCATCGGGTGATGGAACAATATTCGGGGTAATCATCATTATACTAAAAACTATTTATAAAATTACTATGCATTTTTCTAATGATTTCTATCAGCAGTACGTGGTTTTGCTCTAATAATATTATCAACTCTTAATAATACTTCAGCAGCTTCAGTAGCAGATGAAACAACTGCTCTTTTTAATTTATATGATTCAACAATACCCAATTCTCTCATATCAGCAATAATACCCTTATTTAAATCTAAACCAGAAGTTGAAATACCATTATAAATAGCAGCTCTTAATTTAGTTACTAATTCACTTGAATCAAATCCAGCATTGTCAGCTAATATAGTAGGTAATTGTCTTAAAGCTCTACTAAATGCTTCAACAGCCAAGGCTTTTTTACCCGTTTCATTAGCAGCAGCTTGATCAACAGCCTTGGCCATTAACATTTCTGCACATCCACCACCTAAAAGAGTTTTGGTTTCTCTTGTAGTTTGTGATAATACCGATAATGCATCATGTAAGGATCTTTCAGCTTCATCGAGAACTTGTTCGGTAGCACCTCTTAAAACTATTGTACATGCTTCACCAGCTGCAACACCGGAGAATTTGAGGAAAACATCTTCACCAATTATGATTTCTTCAATGGTATCACAATAACCTAATTTAACATTTTCGGGATTATCAAAAGTAGAAACAACTTCACCTCCAGTAACTAATGCCAATCTTTCAATTCCATCAAAATCAGCATGTTCAATTGAATTTATTTTAGCATCAGTAAATAATTGTTCTGGATAATCATAGATTAATTGTCTATTAATGAATACATTAATATTAAATTGTTTAATTTTTTCAATTTTATTTTTCATCTTAAGTTTTTCAGCTTTTTCTAAATCAGCTAATTTTGAAGTTGAATCAACTTTAAATTTTGCACCAAAGATTTTAACTTTATCAGTATCCATTGAAGTATTTGCAATTAAAATCTTTGCATTTGTAACTTTTTTAGATTGTCCAATTCCAAATTTCTTTTGTAATATAAATCCTTCATCTAAATAAGAATCAGATAATTTCCCCCCGACTTTCTTAATGATTTGAATATTATTCAAATTAGTCAGACCTTTTAATCTTAAAATTGCATCCACAGCTAAATTTGAAAATAATTCTTTATCTTGGGATAAAATCTTCGATGATAAAGTAGTTTTGGCAATATTGATCAAATCACCTCTAAATTTCTCAATATCTTTCCCATTATCAACCGCATTCTTATCCAAAGCATCCACACTTACTCTATGAGCAATTCTAAACCCTTCAACAATAGTTTGCGGATGAATCTTCTTCTCAATCAATTTTTCCGCCTCTCTCAACAACTCAGCAGTTAAAACAGTTACAGAAGTAGTCCCATCTCCAACCTCATCATCTTGAACTTTCGAAATATTAACCAATACTTTCGCAGCTGGATTATCAAATGGGATAGATTTCAAAATCGTAGCACCATCATTGGTAACGATAGATGAATCGGGATTTGAAGCACTTTGTAATAATTTATCCATACCTTTTGGTCCAAGTGTTGATTTCACAAGATCACCTACGGCAATGGCACCTACAAAGGCTGACATACGGGCATTTTCGGCCCTTTCTTCGGTTGCCTGTTCGTTGAAGATTTGAACTGACATTGGTTGTTAGTGGTTTTCTATTAAAGGGTGCTACTAATTTGTAGAAATTGATGATGATGATGTTGAGTATTATTGGAAATTTTTTTAGCGTGTTTCTTTGAGAAGGTCGTGTTTATGAACTCAAAAAATTTTATGTCGCGACACTAAATGCGACAACTGTGGAATTTGGTTCGATCGGCAAGTCCTACTGACGGGTTTCTTTGGTTATTTTCTTACATTGTCAGGCTACAAAGAAGGCTAAACTTTTGGTGTGTCTCTTCTATAAGAATATGAAGTGGGTTTGGGTTTGTTGAATCTAAAGACAAAATAATGAATTTTAAACACTTCTAAAGGATTGTAACTTTGTTGACCTTTCATTCGGTTATTAGCTGTTGCAAAAAAAAGCAGATTAAATTTGGTTGTAAAAAAAGTGTTGCAAAACTCTTTTATCCACCAATCCAAAATGGTTAACACAAGATCTAGTGACAATGAATTACTCATTTCATCTGATTTGATTGGGAATCACAATATAGTCAATAAGACTGTTAATCTGGCCTTTGAAACCAAAGTAGAATCTTTCATATATGCCTGTGATGCTATAGATATTAGAATGAACATACTTCCCGAAGATATGAACCCACGCCACATCAACAGTGATCTTACTATCATTATCACATCTTCTCCATCACTAGTTGCTTTACTAACTTCATTATTCAGTGATGGCCTTATTAAACTGGTTTTGCAAAATCCTCAAGGAGCTGGTCAAAATTCAATTGAAACCTGCAATATAGAATGTAAGAAGAATTTATTGAACTCACGTTGGGAAATACTGCTAATTGGAGGCTGGACAATTCCTCCACTAGCAAATCTATTTAGTCATATCATCAACATAGACAAAGAGGTATGTTTGTGTGGATCAAAAGGAAGTGTCTATGACGCCCGTTTAATGTGTTCTTTGATAATATCTACTCCGAATGGACATTTACGTTTATCCAAAACAAAGGGGATCATTGATCTTTGTAAATGCTTCCTTGTCAAAGCAGATGATAGTCCTGATAGTAAATCCTATAAACTTGTCTCCACCCCGATTGCTTCGATCCAACAATTACAAAACCAGAATATGAAACCACGGTCAGCATTGGAAGAAAGGGGGTTTCAATTGGGTGAAAACGTTTACAAACAGACAACGTATCCGACCTGTGAATCATTCACTATTACGCTAGCACTTAAAAGGGAAGAGGTTACTACCTTAATAGGACTCCAGGGTCTGCGACTCAATTCGATTCGAGTTCAATCAAGATGTTTGATAAAAGTCCTACCGGCTGAACAATCATTTACCTCCAGAAAAAGTACAATTCAACAAATTGTCATTCTGGGACATAAATCAGATGTTCTTATTGCTGTTAAAGAAATTGAGAAGGTTGTTATACAGGTTAGAAATAACGATGGGAGATTTATTTAAATGCGGTTCGTAGCGGAAAAAAAGTCACACGTTTGTCATGTGATTGATTATGCGGCGTTGAGTAGAGGGTTGGGCATTAGCATGGCTATAATGACGAAAACAAGTTGTGGTTTGCCAGTATGAACTAAGACAATGCTGTTTTAGAAGGAATGATTATCTAAGGGTTGGAAGAAGCTTAATCTTACCTTTTATACAAGATATTTTTTGAATCATATTTTTGAAGAAAATTGGTGCAAATTCTTGTAGAATATTAACTTTTCCCAGAACTGATGTTGGAATTTAGATAGACAAGATATTGTTAGAATTACAACTCGCTGGTTACTTCACTACAGACTCAGGGATTCAAAGGGATCATTGATCTAATTACTCATATCCGTTTCTCTCAATTGTAGCAGTTCTGGTTAACAAAATATACGAATCTCAAAACTCACGTATACTTACAGAAGCAAATTATAGTATTACTTACCTAAGAGATAACAGAAGATACAGAATTGAATTACTTCTTCGATCTTTATTTGATCCCAGGGAATCAGAGGTATTAGAAATAATTATTTGTTGTATTTTCATTTATTCTTACTACAGATAAATAAGCAAATATATATAAAAATCGTAACTACCTCAATTGACACACACCTCTATTTCTGCAAACGTACAGTCATCTATCCAGGAAATGTATCGTTGGACTCAATTGATGAAATGAATGACAATGAAATGCAAGATTAAACTTGCAAATATAAAATCCCCAAATGATCTTTCTGGACTAATATGATCGAATACAGCCTTTGAATCCTTTTTGATATCGTCGTCAGCATCACCATCTTTCTGTTGATCATCTCTCTTTTCATTGATTTGTAATCTTAAACTTACAAGTAATACAAATTGTCCAACACACAGAATAAATCCACCCAAGAACGCATTGAAGGGGAAGTTACCCACTAATAAAACATATATGAATTGTAAAACACCCAATACGACTAAGAAGACTAAGAATATATCAATCAATTTAAGACGAGGAGTAAGACTCTTTTCATAGTCTGCTATGGTTGTTTGAACTGCCGATGTTAATTCATTAATTGTTGTTGCCAATTTTCCCTTTGGCACAGGAGCATGTCCACCAGTTGCAGTTGTTGTACTTGCAACAGCTTTCTTAATTGCAGCTTCTTGTTTGGGCATTGTGCTTTTAATCAATTGATAGAGAGTTCCCTGTAAAATAAGTTGGGGGTTATGCTTCTTTGTTTTTCTAATTAAACACGTCAATCTCACTCTGAAAAATAAATCACTTTCCAATCAACAAAACCAACAGAGAGCAAAAAAAAACTGAGCCTCCAATAAATTCGATTTATGAAACGCAAGTAATTAATCATATCCCACAGTAAAACGCATTAATACAAAACATATACAGGTAAATGGAACTTGGATCAACCTCAACCATAAACTCCAATCTTGGACAATCACAAGTCGAAGGGCCAACGATTTCTAAAATCACTCAACCACCTGCCCTTCGTATTATCCCGCCCCTTAATTTTTGTCCAGTTGAAAGACAATTATATCGATCAGGTCAACCGTCGATAATAAACGAATCCTTCTTGAACCAATTGAACCTCCGCACTATCATTTGGTTAGCAAGTGAAGAACCTACTGATGAATTTCTTGAATATTGTCTTTCAAAGCATATAAATATTGAATTTGTAAGTATGGTAGATGATGATAAGCATTTAAACCCATGGGACTCATTAAATGAACCTACAATCAAGCGAGCATTAGAGTTGATTGTTAACAAAGAGAATTTACCAATTTTGGTATGTTGCGGAATGGGGAGACATAGAACGGGAACGGTCATTGGATGTCTTCGAAGATTGCAAGGATGGAATTTGGCAAGTGTTTCTGAAGAATATAGAAGATTTACTGGAGCTAGAGGTGGTAGAATCTTGGTGGAGTTGTTAATTGAGGGATTTGATATTTCGTCAGTCGAAATTGATATGGAAAAAGCACCTGAATGGTTAAAGAGTGAATAGAATGAGAGAAGAAGCGGCAGTTCTGACAAAGATACACATCCATATTTATTACATCAAGCAGGAACTGGGATTTGCATTGCTTAAATATTTACGAAGTATTAGTTGCTAATCGAGCCACCTGAAACATTGATTGTTTGCTAAGGTTGATTTGGATATGAGTAGCTGAAACAGGAAGCTATGAGCAGATGGAGCGTGGCACGCTCCACCCGGGGAGCTCTGAACTTGGCTCTGATATTACCGTATCTGAGCCTTATCCATTGAGTCGACTTGTTTTTATAGACATTTATTGGCATTTGGCATAAAATAGTAGATAGGAATCTGATCCTGCAAGACTAGTAGAAGGTTCTCCTTAGGGAGTATTGTTTAACGAGAAGTACTTAGAAATCAGCAAACCTTTCATGGCTCTAAGATGTAGACGGTTCAACTGAAGACTATCTCTAATAGCGGATCTAGTTGTACTCTCTAAGTAAACACCAGAACGATCGAGTAAATCAGAGTACATCACAAAGATGGAACCCGAAAAAATTGCAATTTTTGATCAAAAGTACACTACCCTTCTCTTCTAAAAAAATTTTCACTGTTTTCTTCAGTTTTTGTTCTATAAAATTTGAAAAAAAAAAGTTTATCTTCTTCCTTCTCTTCTTTCATTAGTTGTTAATAACATTAAAAGTAAAAAGATGTCTCACAGAAAGTTCGAAGCACCACGTCACGGTTCCTTAGGTTTCTTACCAAGAAAGAGAGCCTCCAAGCAAAGAGGTAGAGTTAAGGCCTTCCCAAAGGATGTCAAATCTAAGCCAGTTGCTTTAACTGCTTTCTTAGGTTACAAGGCTGGTATGACCACCATTGTCAGAGACTTAGACCGTCCAGGTTCTAAGATGCACAAGAGAGAAGTTGTCGAAGCTGCTACCGTTGTTGACACTCCACCATTAGTTATTGTTGGTGTTGTCGGTTACGTTGAAACCCCAAGAGGTTTAAGATCTTTAACTACCGTTTGGGCTGAACACTTATCCGAAGAAGTTAGAAGAAGATTCTACAAGAACTGGTTCAAGTCTAAGAAGAAGGCTTTCACCAAGTACTCTGCTAAATACGCTTCTGATGCTAAGCAAATTGAAACTGAATTAGCTAGAATTAAGAAGTACGCTTCCGTTGTTAGAGTCTTAGCTCACACCCAAATCAAGAAGACCCCATTATCTCAAAAGAAGGCTCACTTAGCTGAAATCCAAATTAACGGTGGTTCTATTGCTGACAAGGTTGAATGGGCCAGAGAACACTTTGAAAAGGAAGTTTCTGTTGACTCTGTCTTTGAACAAAATGAAATGATTGATGTTATTGCTGTCACCAAGGGTCACGGTTTCGAAGGTGTTACCCACAGATGGGGTACCAAGAAATTACCAAGAAAGACCCATAGAGGTTTAAGAAAGGTTGCTTGTATTGGTGCTTGGCATCCAGCTAATGTTAACTGGACTGTTGCCAGAGCTGGTCAAAACGGTTACCACCACAGAACCTCTATTAACCACAAGGTTTACAGAGTCGGTTCCGGTGCTGATGAATCTAACGGTGCTACTGAATTTGACAGAACCAAGAAGACCATTAACCCAATGGGTGGTTTCGTTAGATACGGTAACGTTAAGAACGATTTCGTCTTATTAAAGGGTTCTATCCCAGGTATCAAGAAGAGAGTTGTCACTTTAAGAAAATCCTTATACGTTGACACTTCTAGAAGAGCCTTGGAACAAGTTAACTTGAAATGGATCGATACCGCTTCTAGATTCGGTAAGGGTAGATTCCAAACCCCAGCTGAAAAGCACGCTTTCTTAGGTACTTTAAAGAAGGACTTACAAAACTAAATTTGATTTAATTTTGTAGTTTGAAAATAAAGTAGAAAATTAAAGCCAACTTAATTTGGGAGTTCAATAGTTTTTTCTGTGTAACTTTTTCTTTTATATAATTAAATTTACGATTTCCCTTTTTAATATTGTCTTGTAGTTGGATATGTAAATGTCTCCCTTTCAAATGTGTTTACTGATACAAGGCGGTGCCATCAGGCTCCTAGTAAGTTGAAATGAGCTTCAAAGTGATGTGTTGCAAAAACTATCAAAATTCGAGACCAGATCACGTGATTTACCAATTCCAGCTAATCATTCCCTTCCATGTTTTAAATTTAATGAAAGAGAGTCATGTTTGATCAATAATCTTCCCCAAGCCAATAGACGTACTACCCTCGAGTTTCATGGTATCAGAGACACTTTGTATGCTGTTTTGGTATAGAAATTTGATGGTCTTCGTGATCCAAACTAAAAGACAAAGGACCAGAAAAAAAATTCTGGCTCATCTCTAATTTTTCAAATATTATTAAGATCTTTCATAAAGACATTTTACTTCTTTATATAATACCATTTTAACATTATAGAAAATCATAGACAATGTCATCGAGTAGACAGACGATACCACAACTAAGAAATCCCACTTTACCTTCACAAACCACCCCTGAACAAAGGTACTGGAGAAGTTATGCCAATCCGCAACTCATCAAAGAAAATCATCCAATTAATGATATAGATTTCAATCCAACAACTCCTAATGATTTTGCAATTACTTCATCTACTAGAATTCAAATATTTTCTTCCAAGACTCGACAAGTGATTAAAACGTTTTCTAGATTCAAGGATGTTGTATATTCTGCCAAATATAGATATGATGGGAAATTATTAGTTGCTGCCGATGCAACTGGATTAGTATCTATATACGATAGTTATCAACCTAGAAATTTACTTGTTAGTTTACATCCAAGTTCTCATCCTACTCACGTTGCCAAGTTTCATCCTACCATTGGGAATCAATTAATTACTGGGTCAGATGATAGAGTATTGAGACTTTATGATATATCACAAACCACCAAGGGTCCAATTGTTGAAATTGATGGAACTCAACATGGTGATTATATAAGAAGTGCAAATTATATCCCAGGAAATCCTAATTTAGTAGCTACTGGTTGTTATGATGGAATTGTTAGAATTTTCGATATGAGAAATTCTCAATTAGTTAGTCAATTTAATCAACATAATCCAATAGAAGATGTGATTGCATTATCACCAACAACTTTGGTAAGTGCTGGTGGTCCACAAGTGAGGATCTGGGATTTAACTCGAGGTTCTCAGATTCATGAATTAGACAATTTCACTAAAACTGCAACTTGTTTACATGATACTGGCGATAAGGGGTTGTTGGTTGGTTCCTTAGATGGTCATGTTAAGATCTTTGATTATACATCGGCAAATTGGAATGTCCAATTTGGTTGGAAATTTGGTAGTGGTGGTGTGTTAGCATGTGCCGTTTCACCAGCTGCAAATGATCATAAACATTTCGTAGCTGGGTTGACTTCAGGCTTGATTTCAATCAGAACCAAAAAGACCGAACCAAAAGTGAAACAAGGGGTTAAACAAGAGAAATCAAATGCATATGCCAGAATGATGAGAGGGAAAGATTATTCAGGAGAAGAAGAACATCGTATTATTCAATCAAGTATTCCACAAACTAAGAAATTAAAGCAATTTGAAAAACACCTTAATGCATTCAGATGGGCAGAAGCATTAGATAGCGCATTTGCTCCTGGCTTACCTAAAGAACAGACAGTCACTATTTTGAATGAATTAAAGAAGAGAGGAAAAGTAAGGATTTCATTATATGGGAGAGATGAAATTTCATTGTTGCCTATTTTACAATGGTTCACTAAGAATTTAGAAGATGTAAGATCATTTAATTTACTTTGTGATTATATTGGAATTATCTTGGAAATGTATGGATCTATGATAGATAAGAGTGTAGTTTTAGAAGAATGTTTCTCAACCTTACTTAAGAAAATCAATGGGGAAATTAAAAAATGTAAAGAAGCTAATGAAATTAGTGGTATGTTAGAATTGTTAACCGTCTAGTGTATTTATATAAGGTGTACATACAAAAAATCAAACAGTTTGATAAAAAGAGAATCTCTTGTCATCGCCTCCTTCTCGTTTTCTTCTTTGCGTCTTTCAGTTTAGCATCCTGTTCTTCAACTTTTCGTCTACATTAATCCGAACAAAACCATTTTACCTTTCCTGTAGTATTAATTGTTTATCGAAATCATCAAGCAGATATTTTTTTTTATTAGTAGCAGTAAGGAGGAAATGACACACTCTTGATGAAGGTATCGCTTTACGCACGACTTAACAGTGTGGCACTCATCCAAATGACGAGTATCTCTATTATACTTTCTGATACTCCTCCAAGTGGCCATACCCACTAACCTTACCCCCCCTAGAGTGCAATGGCCATATTATTGGTGGTCACTAGCATCATTATTGTTTTGCCCGAGGGACAAATTAAATAATTCTGTTGCATATTCTTATGTAAGATTATTTTTTTATGCAACTCTCTTAGAGGCGCGCACTAAATTATCACTGCAAGGATCTCATACTAAAACAAACAACTGATGAGGCAGATGAGATAGATAAATCAGGTGGGTTCTCCGTCAATATATAAAGGGTCAACTAAATCATTCTTGAATCCCAGAATGTCTTGAAAAAGGAGTAAAATTCAATTCATACAAAATGGTAGATTTATTCGCAAGAGCGGATACGTGCTTAGACGGTAATCATTATAATGGTGAACACTTGATTGCTAGAATTACGGCAGTTCCAGTTTTATTCGCTTTGTCATTCTTGGGTTCATTTTTTCCTTTGGTGGCATTGCATTCTACTAGATTTAAACTCCCAAGTTGGATATTCTTCATCACAAGATATTTTGGTAGTGGTGTCATTATCGCTACTGGATTCATTCATCTTTTAGCTGAAGCGCTGATGGCTTTAACTAATCCATGTTTAGGTTCCCCTTTCGCTTACCCTTGGGCAGAAGGTATTGCCTTAATGTGAGTTTTTGCATTTTTCTTTTTCGATATAATTGCTAATAAAAAGATTCACGAGAACGCTTTGCAGGCGCAAGCTGAAGAAGATGAAATTCAGGCAAAAAGGGAAGTCTCAGATACTGACGACAAAACCAATCTGGATGTTGACACTCAACAATTTTCAATTAGGAATTATGAAAATATTTACCAACAAATCTTAAATTGTATCGTTTTAGAATGTGGTATTGTCCTTCATTCAATCTTTGTTGGTTTGTCATTGGCTATTGCAGGTGACGAATTTATCACATTATATGTTGCCATTGGTTTCCATCAATTCTTTGAAGGATTAGGATTAGGTACGAGATTCGCAACCACTCCTTGGTCAGAGGGAAAGAAGTACGTACCTTGGCTTATGGCAATGGCATATAGTTTAACTACCCCAGCTGCTGTTGCAATTGGTATTGCTGTTCGAAAGACATATCCTGTCGGTTCAAGAACTGCGTTGATTACTACTGGAACATTTGATGCTATGTGTGCAGGTGTGCTTATTTATAACAGTATTGCTGAACTTATGGCTTATGATTTTATGTACTCACACGATTTCCATGAGAAGAAGATGAGTGTTATGTTATGGGCTTATGTATGTCTTGCTTTGGGTGCTTTCTGTATGGCATTTATTGGTAAGTGGGCTTAGCGATGCGTGGTCGCAAGTGGCTGCAAAAAAAATGCAATGATGTTTCTAATAGAGTTAACTGTTGGCCATTCTCGCATTGAATTTCATTCCTGGGAGAGTGGTCTGTTTCTGTTTAGCTATGTTTATACAGTTTCTACAATGTTCATGTATCTATTTGCTAATAAAAAAGTTTCATCCACAAAAAAAATTCGGTGTTTACCAAGTCTCGTCTCAACGACATTTTAAATCTCGGTGTTATGAATACTACGACGTCAAGTTGTGGCGAATCATGCATAAGAAAGCAATGAATTTGGTTACAAACAGAGTACAACCTTAATTAGCCACAAGACATAAACAGCGGATGTATGCAAGGCGTGAAAATTAATGTAGAGCACAATCCTGATAAGACAGGTATTTTAATTTGAGACTAAGTGGTTGCTTAGTTTGATAGCTACAATCCACACTTTGCAAGCGTGAATATTCTTAATGAAAATTTCAGGTTCTCTACTTCCAGTCGCACATTTGTAATATAATAAGGACTTCTTCTCCAACATATTGTGAGATTGTTGAATCAAAATTTCAGGTCAGGCAATTTTCGCAACTTGAGTCTGTATCATAATTCCATTTTTCGCCGGGAAAATGTGCGGCTCAGAATCTAGTTTCATATTACACAAGAACGACTAAGCAGTTGCAACTTCACCTCTAATGTCCTGGCATTTTCTTATGAAATACTATGAAGGTCGCCTATACTCTAATATCCTAATTGTTAATTTATTTTTATATACAAGTTCTAAAATTGGTAATATATACTTTTTTTTCTAAACATATTCGAATTCTAAAACGCATTCAATATTATCAAGCGTCTTTAATTTAAGTCTGCTGGAATCAAGAACCAAATCCTTTTTGATGATCCCCTTTTCAATATCATCCAACAATTTTGTTGTAACCTCTACTCTGATTTTGAAATATGGTAATCCAGGTACTATAGCCGGGGCAAAAGTCGCTTCTCTCGGAATACCGGACAATCTAACATCAAAAGTTCTAATTTCGTTAGCAATATCACCAGGCAATCTCATGGCATCCTTAAGGATCAAACCTTCCCAGAAACCTCTGGATGAGGCATAGATTTCTTTGTTGTGTGTATTTCTTGAATTCAATTGAGAAGAAATTCGCAGGAGACTGGCGTCAGATATCGAAGGCACTGATCTTTGAAGAGCATGGTCTTGGAATCGCCATTGGTTGAGTATATCAATGTATCTTCTCAAAGGCGATGTCGCATTTGTATACATATCCAACCCCATTAACAAATGACCCTCATTCTCGGTAGAAATTTGAACTCTAGGTAAATTGGTAAAGATGTGGAGCAAATCTTCAATACTGGCCCTTTTATGCCTATATTCTTGGGATAATTTCTCAAGTTCGTTTGCCACTTCCTTTACGGCAGACTTGGATATAGTTCTATAAAGAATCTTGATGTCATTCTCTGTGGCAAATTTGGACGTCAAATGATTCGCCATAATCATACATTCTGTTACCAATTGAGTTGCTGCTTTGGCTGACTGAGGATTGACGACTGCTTTTTGAGAAGAATTTTCAAAGCCCACTTCATATCCATCTTCAGACTCACTAAATACAGTTTGATTGAAGTATTCATTACTTTCATTGACCCATAAACTTTTGTTCTGACTTTCCAAGTTTATACCATTCTTGAGCTTTCTGAATTCGGTGGCAATATTTGATATTTGATATAAACGTAATAAGTTAACGAAGTCTTTATCCTCACAAGATTGAGTCTTAAATTGTTCTTCCTTCGCTTTGTCCATCAACACTTCAGTACTTCTATTATATGTGAAACCTTGACGGAAATTTTTCAACTTGGAGAAGAAGACTTTCTTGCTATTATATACCTCTTGCTCAAACGTATTTAAAACATTGTCTTCAGGGATATATTCGGGGTTTTCCAATTTCTTGTTAATAAATTCGTCAAGGAATTCCTTTGGCAAGTTATATTGGACTGTCAATGCACGCGTTTCTTTTCCATCAATTCCCAACCCTGCAATATCAGATATAATTTGAGGTAACATCGGAACCACCTTGTCAGGCAAATAAGTTGTAGTACCACGATCTAACCCAATTGAACTAATGATAGATTCTGGCTTAATATATGAGGAAGGTTCCGCAATATGTACAGAAATGAGATATTTTCCTTCCTCTTCATGTATAGAAATCCCGTCATCGATTTCATGAGCGTCTGCACTGTCAATACAGTACACTGGAATGTCAGTCAAGTCTTCTCTATGTGCTTCCAAAGGATCTGATTCATAAAAGTCAACATTATAGTCAATTCCCGCTTCAATCTTTTCGCTAGCATCCAAATTAAATAATGGTAAATTATCAAGCTCATCCAAGTTTTCGCTGACTTTATTTTCGTTCTTAGGGTGATTTTCGGAAAGATAGTCAAAATATTTTTGTGACAAATCTGCTTGATAAGATGTTTGCTCATTGGGCAATGGCAACAGCTGGTTGAAACGGAATGGATTCACAATTGAGTCAGTTTCCATAAGTAGTTTTAACAAATCATAAGCTTTTGCTTTGGAGTATTCAGCAAAATATTGTGATTTTGGTGTCTTATGGCCATTAGTCACAAGAATTGATTCTATAGTTCTTAAAAGTGTTACCACTAGTATCGAAATAGAATCGTTATTCTCATAAGCACCATTTACAAATTCTCTCAATAGCAATACAACAGACTCAAAGTGTTTTGGCTTTGACAATTTCTTTTTACCCATTGCTAGGTCAGCACAATAATTGGCAAATTCAGACATTCCCTTAGGAGTGTCAAGGTATTGGGCGAGTGTCTCAGATCTATCAATTTGTGGGATTGGCAAAATTGTTACACTTTGTCTAGGATTACCTGTCCCTGACTGATGCAAGTTCCAAAGAGCGGATTGTTTTTCCAAGACAAAGCAAGTTGCTAAATAAGTTGAAGCTGAAAATCCCATTTCGTCCACATCTATTGTAGGCATTGGAGATTTCCCAAGAGTAGATGTCAGTGAGGTTGAAGCGGACAACTGTCCATTTGATTCGGTTTCCATTCGATGCATTAATTCAAAGATTGACACCGTTCTTGGCGCGTTCAAGTTGCCATTTTCATCATATTGCAATTCACGATGGACTTTTTCCAATCTTGTATTTATCTCACCCGATTTACAAAATGCTTCACTTGTAAGCAGCTTCAACGCCTGGGAGTAGATATCTCTAGCAACCACTGGAACAATAAATGTCTGAACATCAGAATTGATCAACTGCTGTGATGCAGCTACATAAAGTTGATAATCATATGATTCCAAACCTACTTCAGGAACTGCGCTTTCAAATTGGGGTACGATCTCATTTGAAATACTTCTCTTGTCTTGTAATTGTCTAGGCTTAGAGCTTTCCGATCTAGAAAAGTCGGCATCTACTATACCAATAGGAGCAATATTCATATGCTTTTGTTCTAATTGAACAAAGCTACTTAATATCTTGGAATATTTCGAAGGTACAACATTTGGGATTCTTGTGAAAATACTGGCTTTGTTCAAGTGAACAATGTTACCTGTCTGCCCTATAAAAACAAAGTTCCTTCCACTAAGGGTATTTGGAACTGATGCCACCAAAAATAGCTCCAATGAGTGTGCTTGCAATGTAACCAAATCTCCGACATTTACGACTGAATTCTTTAATTTCCCCTTAATACTAGCCAGCTTGATACATTGACTGATTTCATTCTTAAGAGCCTCTACGTTATACCCAGTCAACGTTTTTTCCCAAACATCAGAAGGATCGGTAATTCTCAATTTAGTTCGAAGTTTTGACGAATCCTTTATGTCCCTAGTCAAATCTCTATTTGATAACGCGAAATTTAATGTCTTGTTGGCCATATCTTCATAAACTATTGGCGTTGAGTGTGAATTAACTGTGGCTCTGGCTTTTTCAAGAGCAACTTGCAACCCTCTCAACGAAGAAGGCGCTCTCTTCTTCTTGTTGCTGAATGTACCATATGATCTTTGTGCATCTGCGTTTGATTGATACGATCTTAGCAAATTAGCATATAAACTCAGACACTGAATTCCCCTGCTATGAGCATTCAACGATACCCTTGCTCTTATCATCTTGTGTGATTAAAATTGAAAGAGAGAGGAAGCACCAGAAGGAAGTGGAGCAATGTGTTGAATAAGAAGTAGAAAACTTAATTGATGACATCCAATCTTCAATAGTTAGCAAATTTTTATATGGGAGGAAAACGCGCACGTCTCGAAAACAAACAAATGGTTGTAAAAAAAAAACATCACCAATAAAATTCTTGTTGATCATAAACAATCGATCTCTGTAGTTGATTTACCAGAAGCCGAAAATGAAAGTAGAGGAACTTATTATTGATGGTTTCAAATCGTATGCCACTCGTACTGTTATTTCAGGTTGGGATGCACAATTTAATGCTATTACAGGGTTAAATGGTTCTGGAAAATCCAATATTTTGGATGCGATTTGTTTCGTTTTAGGAATCGCTTCAATGTCAACAGTTAGAGCTTCCAATTTACAAGATTTAATTTATAAAAGAGGTCAAGCTGGTGTCACTAAGGCTAGTGTTACTATTATATTCAACAATAATGAAAAATCGAAATCTCCTATAGGATTTGAGAAATTTCCAACTATTAGTGTTACTAGACAGATCATATTGGGAGGTAATTCAAAATATTTGATTAATGGACATAAAGCTCAACAACAAACAGTTTTGAATTTGTTCCAATCGGTTCAATTAAATATCAATAATCCAAATTTCTTGATTATGCAAGGAAAAATTACCAAGGTTTTAAATATGAAACCACTGGAAATACTATCGCTTATAGAAGAAGCCGCGGGTACAAGAACATTCGAGGACAGGAAAGACAAAGCTCAAAAGACCATGGCTAAAAAGGAGGCCAAATTGATAGAAATTCGAAACCTATTAAAAGAAGAAATAGATCCAAAATTGGAAAAATTAAGAATTGAGAAGAGAAATTTCTTAGAATTCCAACAAACCCAAATTGATTTGGAAAAATTATCAAGAATAATAACTGCATATGATTACATTAGCTTGTCTGAGAAATTTACTAAACATAGTAGTTACTTCGCTCAACACGAAGAACAAATCAATAGTCTTCATGATGAAATAGAAAAGCTCAATGTTGAAATTCAGAATTTAAATGATGATTTAAACCAAATTAAAGTCAAACGGGATTCCGATCTCTTAAACGATGCAAAGCTAAAGGAAATGGAACAATCAGAAAACCAGCTTTCGAATGAGATAGCAAGATTGAAAACTGCAAGAGATATTTCTTTAGAAAATCTTAAAGAAGAGACGAAGAAGAAAGACAGATTTGAAAAACAGTTAGAAGCTTTGGATAATGCAATAAAGAACAATCAAGATATTTATTCCAATCATGAAATGAACTACAAGAAATCAAATGATGAATTAGCCCAATTGAAGGATGATTTGAATAAGAAAGAAGAATTGGTTTCTAGTTTATCGACTGGTATTTCTTCCAAAGGCAATGTAAGTACTGGTTATACAGCACAATTGAATGAAGTCAAAGAGAAATTGAACTCTTCAGAAAACTTCGTCAAGACTTCAAAATTAAAAATAGCACATTTAGAACAACAAATAGGCTCAGATAAAATCAAACTAAGAAAAGCCAAAGAGGACAATCAACACATTTTAGCTAGTATTCTGAACCACAAGGCGTTTATTGCTGATAAGCAAAGTGAACTTGACCAAAAATTGGGATTTGATCCTGCAAGAATTAATGAATTACGAAATCAAGAGTCTGAATTACTCTCTCAGCGAAGCAGATTAAACAATGAATTGAATTATATGAAGAGAGATATTGGTAATATAGATTTTCAATATTCTCGTCCATCAGCTGATTTCAATGATAATTTGGTTCGGGGTATAGTTGCTCAGTTGTTTACCTTGCAAGAAGGAGCTGGCGGAAAGGCTGGAGCATTACAAATCTGTGCAGGAGGGAGATTATATAATGTTGTTGTAGATACAAGTGATATTGCATCCCAATTATTGGAAAGGGGCCAATTGAGAAGAAGAGTTACGTTCATTCCTTTGGATAAGATCCATGCTCGATCTGTTGATGCTAATGTAATTGAATATGCCAAACAATTGGTACCAGGAAAGGTTGACCTTGCACTAAATTTAATTGAATTTGAAAAAGATTTGTGCAAGGCAATGGAATATATCTTTGGTAGTACATTCATTTGTAACGACCCAGATACTGCAAAAGCAGTGACATTCGATCCTCGGATCAGAACTCGTTCTATCACGTTGGAAGGTGATATCTATGATCCAGAAGGTAATTTATCTGGTGGGTCTCGTAAAAATGATACTACTATCTTGCTTAAGCTTCAACGATACAACAAAGAAGCAGCCAAATTAAAGGAAATAGAACTTGAATTGGGTGACATTCGCGAGGAATTGGGAAATATGGAGGCATTAATGGATTCAACGAAAATATTACAGAATGAGATTAATTTAAAGAAACATGAATTGGGATTGTTGGAAAAGAAATTGGCAAATAATCCTTCTTCATTAATTTTGAAACAAAATGAAGAAAATGAAAGGGAGATTACCAATTTATCCCAACAAATCCAAGAAAATGAACAGAATTGTGTTCAGTATAGAGAGGAAATTGCAAGAATAGAGAAAGAAATACATGAATTTAACAATGACAAGGGCTCAAAGATCAAGGACTTGAAAGTGGAAATAAGTAAGTTGAAAAAGGAAGTCAATAAGAAGCAAAAACAAGTCGACAACTTAACTGACAAATTTCAAGTCATTCAAATCGAGAGCGAACAACATAAAACTGAGATGTCTAATACCAAAGAAGCATTGGCTAATTGTGACCAGATAATTGAAGAATTGACCGCAAAGAGTGAGCGCCAATTACAGGAACATGAAAAGGCAAGTCAAAAGTTAGAAATTGTAAAGGCTGAATTGGATGAGCTTAGAGCCAATTTATTGGGCTTAGAGGAAGAAATGAATGAAGTGAAGAATTTGTTGAAAGAAAAGCACGAATCCATTAATGAATACAAATTAACAATTCAAAAGCTAACTCATGAACTAGAGAAATCAGGTAGTATTGGAAAGAGTTTAAAGACTCGCTTGGATGAGATTATCAATGAAAATGAATGGGTTATGGATTCTAATGTGGTTGAAAATATAATTGAGCAGAATCCCAACATTGAACTTGAAGAAAGTAGAGAACAATTGAATGTGTTACAAGAGAAATGCCAGAGTATGAGGAGAAAGGTAAATGGCAATATTATGAGTATGATTGATAACGTGGAAAAGAAAGAAGCTTCTTTGAAGACTATGGTCAAAACTATTGAAAAGGATAAAACTAAGATTGTCCATACAATTGAAAAATTAGATAGTTATAAACGTGAAACATTAACAAGCACCTATCAAAAGGTCTCTACAGATTTTGGTCTAATCTTTGCTGATTTATTGCCTGGGTCATTTGCCAAGTTAGTTCCTGTCAGTGAGACTGATGTTACTAAAGGTCTTGAAGTTAAGGTCAAATTAGGAGCAATCTGGAAAGAAAGTTTGGTCGAATTGTCCGGGGGTCAAAGATCATTAATTGCACTTTCTTTGATTATGGCTCTATTACAATTCAAGCCAGCACCAATGTATATCTTAGATGAAGTAGATGCTGCGTTAGATCTTTCCCATACTCAGAACATTGGTCATTTGATTAAGACGAGATTTAAAGGTTCACAATTTATTGTGGTGTCGTTAAAGGAAGGTATGTTTACCAATGCGAATAGAGTTTTTAGAACAAGATTCCAGGATGGTACCTCGGTGGTATCGGTTATGTAGACTATTTATAGATTTGATGTATTATTTTGTATGTAAAACTTGGCTCTGCAATATTAAGGGGCAGAGCAGGGGCTCCTAAGCCATGTTTCTGCCGTTTGTACGAATTTTTATCAAGAGAGTGAATGTAGAGTCAAAAGACAGTAGAATTTCTAGTAGGGAATACATCCTCTTGATACAAACTCTTATGTTGATTGGAATACACTATATTCGACTGAGATCTGTAGTATAGCTCTGTGTAACAGAACAGTTTTGATAATGAATGCCATTGTTGAAGAAGACAAAGGACAAGGAGAAAAAAAAAATTACTTAGTGACGTAACTCAAGCGTCAAGCTCTCAAACAAAAAAAAAGATAATCATCTGTACGAACAAAAATGAAATGAGATCTTTGAATTCATTCTTTTTCAAAAACACACTGTTTAAAATTATCAAGATTCCCTTTGGGATAAAAAGCTTATAATTACATATACATATCGTATCAATTTAAGTTATACCAACTGTGAATAAGGTACTTTACTCCATTTTTTTTTGCATACACCCTTTTTAAATTTCATTGGCGAAAGGGTTAAATTTTCAATTCATTTTATTTATAGATTTTCAACATCAACTACATTTTTAATTCAACAATCAAATGTCATCACATCCGATACTGGTAACTCCATATGAGTATTTTGAAGATGAAAAAGTGGATTCTCTGAAAAGATATTCACAATCTAGTATAGGAGTCATTTTTAACTTCTTCAAATCGATTAAACAAGTCATATTGATAGTCGTTTTAATTACGATGATAGTAGCCACACTATTCATTCAAATGATTAGTTTTGATTCGTTTTACACGCCCGATTTATCAAGTTTAGATAACGTTCAATTTTTCGATTTGGGAAATTATGAGGGCAGTGCCCATGGTTGGCAATATGAAGAACGAGTGTTGTTCTGTGTTCCATTAAGAGATGCTGCTGCCCATTTGCCAATGTTCTTTGGTCATATGAAAAACTTAACCTATCCTCATCATTTAATTGATTTGGCATTCTTAGTCAGTGATTCATCGGATGACACAATGGGTGAATTGAATAAACATTTATTAGAAATCCAAAATGATCGAAATCAAGCTATGAGATTTGGAGAAATTGAAATTTTCGAAAAAGATTTCGGACAAGCCATTGGACAAGGGTTTTCAGATAGACATGGGTTTGCAGCACAAGGTCCAAGAAGAAAATTAATGGCAAAGGCTAGAAATTGGCTATGGACAGTTGCCGTGAAACCACATCATTCATTTGTATATTGGAGAGATGCTGATGTTGAAACGGTTCCCCCAACAATTTTGGAAGATTTAATGCATCATGATAAGGATGTGATTGTTCCTAATGTTTGGCGTCCATTACCCGATTGGTTAGGTAATCAACAACCATATGATTTAAATTCGTGGCAAGAATCAGATGGTGGGTTACAATTGGCAGAGACTTTGAGTGAAGATGCATGTATTGTTGAAGGATATGTTGAATATCAAACTTGGAGACCACATTTAGCATATCTTAGAGACCCATATGGAGATCCAGAAGTGGAAATGGAATTGGATGGTATTGGAGGTGTCAGTATTTTAACCAAAGCAAAAGTATTCCGTAGTGGTTCTCACTTCCCAGCATTTTCATTTGAAAAACATGCAGAAACTGAAGCATTTGGTAAATTGAGTAAAAAAATGGGCTATTCTGTAGTGGGATTACCGCATTATGTGATTTGGCATATTTATGAACCATCTTCTGATGATTTGAAGCATATGGAATGGATGGCATTGGAAGAAGTTAGACAAAAAGAGGAAGCAAAGATAAAGAAGGTGTATGATAAGGTCTGGAATAAAGCGTTTGAAGATGTTCAAGATACATGGAGTAAAGAAAGACAGCAGTTTTTAAAGAATACCGATATGTCTAAATTGAGGCATATTGACGTCGATTGGTCAGGAGCAGATGATTGGCATATTGACGAATCACAAAAAGACCATAAAAAGTTAGCCGACTTTAATCCATAGATAATTTATAGTGCATCCCCAAAACGACATATGTAGCAATTAATAGAATTTTTTTTAATTAAAATTGTACTCCCCAGACATGGGCATGTATTTGCACACTCGAATCGACTATGGCTGTGTTTGTCAGCATTTTGGTAAGTTTAACCTACAGCTTCACGTAACACGAAAAGAGTTTGAGCAACGCGCTATTTCTTGCATTTCAGTCTAAAGTTTAGTTCCTTTTGTTAAATACACAAAACAAAGCGTTAAGTTAGTGTCGTTTAACAAAGAGTCACTATTGCAAGTCGCGTGAAACAAAGAAAATAAAATTACATTAGATGCTCAACCAGCTAGGAGCACGTTTAGTCTCATATCAATAGAATAAAGTTTGAGACAATGACAATTGGGGTTAGTTCCGTATCCAGAATAGTAGATTCTTGACCCGTTTGAGCTGCTGACCGTATAAATTACAAAAAATAAAATTTTGAAAGAAAAGAAGATAAATATGTGAAATGATGCAAGGGCACACCTTGCGTCAACTTTAATTACCTGCATTTCAAATTCCTGGTAAGGCTTAATAGCCAAATTCCATCTTGGCTTATCTTCCTTAACAATTGTTCATTTTTGTGACCATTCGAAAAGAGATATTGGGTATAATGGACATGGAAATGTGGAAAAAGCTTTGACATAATAGAAGAAAAGAATCCAAAATTGGAATTGGCTTTTTTAAAAAAAAATATTTTTTAAGATGTTGTTGTCAAAGCCAATAAAATAATTTATTTTTTAACCATTTGAATTGCAAAATTCAAAAATTTCAGGTTTTTTTTTATCAGGATGGAAAATACAGAAAGAGAATGTAACTAACAAAGAGAGTGGGGGTTCGTCTTTGCAAGGGCGGGGCCTTGATTTAGTTTATGCGTGAGCGTTTTGATCAATTTCAGTTTATACCTCTCGCGGAATTGAGAATCAACTTGAATCCTATTGCAATTTAATTGGCTTTTTATCACTCATCAGGAAGCGCCGTGTAGATGGCTCTCTTGCAATTGTAACCCTTGAGTACACAAGAAGAGAAGACTTACAGTTTCGTCTTCGTATCAGGCCTCTGAAAATTTCATCCCGGTCGTGAGAAAAGAGAGGTTACGCAAGGTGATAGAGTTGCTTGATGCATGGAGGTGACTATTTTTGAAATAGATGCAGATTTATTATTTAGTAGTCAAGAACTGAACGTGTCGATCGAGGGAATTTGAGGTTTCTTCTCGAAAGTATCACATCTTTCTCTTTGAAATCCTACTGAATTGATGAAATCAGAAAAAAATATGACGTTACATTTGCAAGAAATAGATTTGCCATTGAACAAGAGTCTTTGCGCATATTTCCATGGTTTTTGATCATGTGGAAGAAGTGAGCTCAGGTAGAAATGACCACCATTAGCCCTATGTCCTTTACTTACTAATGGCAAACATCAATTGAGTCTAGATTCTCCCTAACTGTTTTGTTTTATTTGAAATCTACAAAACAACAAAGAGATTTAAAAATATTTTCTCATCTGATTATGCAGGAAAGTCAAAACGTGATTTAAAAAATATTTTTAACGCGAAGCCATGGAAATAAAAAATTTCCATATCATCGTTCTTTCTAAATTGAATATGCAAAAGTGTTAAAAAAAGCACAAAATCGCTCCATTCTTTCCATTCTAACAATCTTCCATTCTTAAACAATCTTCGAATTAATAAATTCAAAGATAATGACTCTTACACTTAATTGACAACATACTCTCAAAAATCCAATGTGAATTTTAAGGAGTAGTTGGGACATTAAGAATTAGTTTGGACTAGAATAAGCGATATTATATGGCAGCAAAACGGTATTCTCCTTGAATTCGCAAAAAATATCAAAAGGTCAAGAAATTGGTATCTTAGAAGCATTTGAGATTGGGCAAGGGGGAGACAGACTACAGCTTTCTAATTATATAGCAAAAAATTACAGGTTGGATATATCCTTTATTTCTAGTATGAGGTTGTAATTGGCTACCTTGTGAGAAAAGAAAGTAAAGAACGGAAAGGAAATCGGATGACTTTCTACTTTCTCTTTCTAGTCATCATTCCTGATGCATTATCTTACAAATGCGAAATCTCATATTTCAATCTGTAAACACTGTTCAGCACGTTTTTAAAAAAGCAACCATCAGTTTTATAATTGTCTTTCTAGTGGATCTCTAAGTGTGGATTTCATTTAGCCCTTGGCGTAAACTCGTCATGTGGAACTTTCGAACGAGACCGCAATGGTTGGGTAGGGGGCCCCTGGGAGAGGCAAAGCTTAATACAACTACGTCAATGGATTATGATTAGTACGGAGCCCAACATGCAACTTTTTTTAAATTGGTTGAAATATTTTTTTGGGATTTTAATTTTACCACAATCATTTATCTATAAAAGTTTATTTTAGACAAAATTGTAAACACCGCATTAATTGCACAATCCCAATTGTATAATTAACTCTGGAATTGGTTCCTCTAATGTAAATACAATTGTTTCTTTTAGCTTGCGATTGAGCGCAATTGAATTGCAGTGGGCACGCGCGTGGCATGTCTTGAGTTATAAACACTTAAATGCTTGGAAGTCATCACGGTCTTTGTCTTGATTTTTTGTTCAAAGGGAGCAAACTTTGTTGCTAGGCAAACAACACGAAAAGCCAAAAAGCTTGTTATTGTGTAGTGGCCTTCTCGTTAACAATGGAAAAACATTCAACTATTATTGTGAAATATTCAAACAAAAGAAAACAATTAAGAATACAATTTGCCACGACCGCAGGGGAAAAAAAATGTTGCAACAATGGTTTCTAAAAAATAATATTTTTTTAATCCGTTTTTTATTGTTTTAAAAATTGTAAATAAGAAAATTTTTACAACCACAAAACTCCAACAATAGATTTAAGAATTCACACTCTAAAGGGGGGCATGGCTGGCAATATATATTGACCTTAGAATCCTTCTAAATTTGTGATAATTTCTAGGTCACGATTTTTCTTCTTCTTTCTTGTTACTTTTCCTTTCTTCAGCTTATATTTGAACCAAATACTTTCGCTTTACTAAATAATTTAACTAGAGGTTTCAAATTTTAAGAATGAAATTTTCAATCACATCAATCGTTGGTTTTGCAGCCTTATTCGTCCAATCTTTGGCTGTCAATGTCGCCTGTTTAGCAGGTGGCGTCCAAGTTGCCGTTGTCGATTTAGACACTGGTATCTGTCCATTCCCAATTCCAGCTAATGACCCAGCTTTCTTCAATTTCATTTCTCGTGAAGACTACAACATTGAATTCTACTACACCATCGTTCGTAACATCAGATACTTTACCGATATTGTTCATGCTGGTCGTATCGTCAACGTCCCAGCCAGATTCTTATTTGGTACTCCAGGTTCCGATTTATTCCAAGTTCACCTTGAAGAACAACCAGCTTCCAACTCTACTGCTGCTATCAGAAAGAGATTATTCAAGGATGCTCCAATTGCTAAGAGAGACGAAGCTGATGACTTCGCTGAAGAAATTCAAAACACTGAGGGTGCTTTACTTGTCTCAGATTACTTCCAAGTTGTCCCAATTGCTGAATCGTCCACTACTTCTGGTTCTCCTACTGGTACCGAATCTACTACTACTGAAACTGAAGTCTCCACTACTGTTGTTACCGTCACTTCTTGTTCTGCTGGTACTTGTACCACCGCAACTGTTCCAGCTACTCCAAGTGTTGTTACTACTACTGTTCACGGTGTCACCACTGTCTACACTACCTTCTGTCCACTCACTACTGTCACTGAAGAATCTACTACTGTTATCACTATCACTTCTTGTAGTGAAAACATCTGTGTTCCAACCACTGTTCCAGCTAAGGAAACCGTTGTTACTACCACCGTCAACGAAGTTGTCACTGTTTACACCACTTTCTGCCCACTTTCTTCTGTCGAAACTGTTGAATCTACCAAGACCATCACTATTACTTCTTGTTCCAACAATGCTTGCTCCACCGCTACCGTTCCTGCTACTCCACAACTTACCACTGAAACTATTGAAGGTACCGTAACTGAATTTATCACTTACTGTCCTCTCACTACCGGTGGTGTTCCAGAAGCTACTACTCCAGGTCAAGGTCCACAAGGTGAAGCAACCACCACCCTCACCTCTATTGTTGGTACTGCTACTGTCACTTCTAAGGGACCAGTTAGTCCACCATATGGTTCTACCACATCTTCTCCAGCAGTCGGTCAAACCACTTCCGTTGTTGCTCCAGCTGGTCAATCTGCTGCCCCGGGTGTTATCTCCACTTTCGAAGCTGGTGCTGCTACTGTTGGTGCTACCTTCTTAGCCTTGGCCTTAGTTCCATTAGCTTACTTCATCTAAGTCTGATACAAATTCATAATAATAGGTTAACATTTTTACCCTATTAACTTCGGGTTGTTATCAATGTTTCTGTGCTTTTTTTTTATATTTTGAAGAATGAGTATTTTTAATTAAGAATGTGGGTTTAAAGATTATTTTATTGTATTTTTATTACTTATATCAATTTTCGAGTTTTTGTTTCTTTGTTGCTTGTTTGGGTTGATGGTGGCGCATTTTTTAGGATGTTGAATATTTCGGTGAGATTTTTTTTAATTGGGTTGCAAACTAATTGCAAAAAATTGGAAGAGAAAAAAAATCTTGAAATCAATCTAAGGAACAAATTATGGTTTATCATACACCATCATTAGATATGTTATGATGCTTTTTATCTGTTTCGTGAAGCTACCATTTGTGCTTCATCATAATTTATTTCGGATGCCACTAACCAAGCATGTGGGTTAATATTATTTTTTATAGAAAATGAAAAATCAAAGTCTATGCTTTCGATTGGGTTTTTAAGTTTCGGTTTATTCATGTTATTCATTCCTGTGGATGCTATTGATAGTCATTTAAGGAAAGTATCTTTATGGATATCTTTGTCGGTTATGGTATTGTTTAGTTCAGGTGGCTCCTTCTACCTTTACTTTTTTCTTTGTTAGGTTATAGTATTTATTTACCTAAATCCATTGGTTGTATAATTATTATAGGGATTTTATATAGTTGAAGTATTATTTTAGAAATTATTTTAATATAAGAATTCCTCTTAGAAATTGATCCTCGCTGTCGGTATGAACTTATTCAGTTGTTTATCTAGCTAGCGACCAAACTTTAAGAGTTTGGAATCAATTCTTTCGTAAAGTATTTTAAATAGAAGTATGAGTGTGTGAACCCTTTGTATAATCTACAGTTAGTGAGCGTTATCAAGGATTTGTTCTTTCCTAGCCTTAGGTACTAGGTAGCTTTCAATTGGTACTTTGCCTCAAGTTTTCTAACGTCGTCAATATCCCTGAAGAAAGCATCCATTTTTCTTTGAAGAAAATTGCTGCAAAAGTTTGATATCTTACATCATCGATCATTGTTTCAGAAACTCAGAAGCTTTTCATTTAATATTACTAGCCTTCGTATTTCATCCTTTAGAAACCATTTGAAAGTAGTCTAATCAAAGAGCACATCCCACCGAATTTTGCTCAGTCGAGTTATTTCCAAATTCATTAAGTCCTAGCGTAAGTATTTTGTTAATAATAATGTATATTAATTATAGCAGGCATTCACGAAAGGACGTGGAATAGTGCGTATCATGGAATGCTTACCATTTCCTCCAGAAGAACTGTCTAAAACACTCCAAACTCATGGTTGTAATTTGACTGGCGCTACCATTATATTTATGAGTCCTATTTAAAAGAAATTTAATAAGCAACCTGTCCAATAAAGTAGTTCTAAAGGTTTCAGAGGCCTTCGCATTAAGTTGAAGTAGTTTTTTCTGTTTAAAACAGTATAGAGTGGCCTGTATTCAAGAAATTAATTTGTTCCGACCTAGTCACATGTGAATCTCATACCCGTAAAACGATACCCGAACCATCTTCCGGCCCAAAAATGTATGTATGCACGTGACGTAATTTATTTGATTTGATTTGCTTTCCCACATTTTTATTTTAACAAATGGTTCTGTGGTCTAGTTGGTTATGGCATCTGCTTAACACGCAGAACGTCCCCAGTTCGATCCTGGGCAGAATCATTTATCTTTTTCTTGTTTTTACTTGAAGAAGTAACAAAAAGCGAGCATTTGGGGTACTAATTGGCCGCTATTGAATTTGTATAACAAGGTTTCTTTTATACTTGAAGAACGACTAGTCGCTGTTTTTTTGGGGGGAAAGCATTATTGTTGGTATGTAGTTTTCTTAGTTTTGAACAAAAGCACCCCCCACGCCGATATGAGTTGTAGCTTTCTTTTACCTATGTTGTTTATGTCTATGTTCTTCTGGTCGATTTTTACGTTAAATTTGATAGCATCCCGAAAGAGAATAAAGGCAGAAACGTTTAATAGTTAGTGAGATTACAGGAACGGGTGCGTTCCAAAAGAATTTGGAAATACAGTATAATCATTTCATTTTCCTACTTTCGTAACTGAATTCTAATCATGTTAGTAAAATGTCTTCTAATATTGGTTGGTTTAGTTTAGGTAAGATTCTCGGATTTAACTTCATGTAGGTGTTAGTTGATTTCAAATTTCGCCCTAAGACATTGTAAAAGCGGGCTAATCATGACGATAACGCATATAATTCTAATCATTTAGTTAAAGAATTGAGTACCTAAACTATTCAGAAATCTAGAAACATACATTTATTTTGGCATCTAAGGTAACGAAGTAAAAGAAGAACAGAAAGAAGAAGAATAAAAAGATCTTGAAAAAAAAATTGCGAAGAGCATCACCACACTGGCGAGTTCGCACGAAAAATATGCCCTGTACTCTAATTTACTCATCCTTCTTAAGAAACACAAATTTGATACCATTATTTTGTAACTAAACTATCATAATAAGTTCTAGCTTGATTATACCACGCTCCTAAGATATCAGTTTTGTGAACTTGTTCAATTACTCCTGGTTCGTCGTTATCAGCTTCGTTTTCTTCTGGGTTAATTGCAGAATTCAATAATCCACCTTTCGTATTAATATTAGCCAAGTCGTTTGGTTTATTCACCGACGTATTCAATGCATTTTCGGCTCTTTGTTCAGAATATATTTGATCCATTTGACTTACTTCTCCTTTAATAGAGGGTGGGATTGCCGATATCATAAACGAATACCATGATTCTATGACGGGGAACCAATCCTTGTCCTGCGAAGGTCTATCAATTGAGAAGAATAGCTTATGCAATAAACTTAATGGTTTAGACGTAAGATCTTGACTTGCCATATTTGAAAAGAAAACACCTGTAATTGCCGGTTTTGTGCCATTATCAAGATCCATTCGATCCTCGGCATTCAATATTAAGCTTTTTGATTGAGTCGCATCTAAATTCATGACATCCAAGGCTCTGATATTATAGAAAATGTCATTTGCAGTCAATGATGCTGGAATTAGTTGAGTGGTCGATTTTTGGGTATAGACAATCTTGTTGGTGAAGTCAATTCTTATGTCTGTTAATCTTCCAGAATTAACCAATTTTAATATTAACAATTCTAGTTCGTTGTCATCTAATTGTAATCTTTCACTTAAAAACTGTAGTTTTATGGACTTATAAGAATTAATGTAACTAATCAATGCCTTAGACCTTAAATTCGACAAGATTTGTTTTGACGCGTGTTTAAAAATATCATCATTGGATAACGGATCTTCACCTGAACTTATTAACTTAAGAACCCTGTTAAATTCTGTTAAATTCATGGAGTGGTACTCGTCGATCAATAACAATAAATTAGCGAATTCGGACATCTGAGCATATGTTTGAGTTTCTTGAGTATCAAAAGGATCAAATTCATTCTCTGTTAATAACGAACATAAAGCAAGATACTTTAAGATTTGCTTTTTCAATGGAGATCCAGCTTCATCATAATTCTTGAAACTTTCATAAAACTCCAACCTTGCCTTCTCAAAGTTCCCACGATAGAATTGTACTTTTGCTCCACATTCTCGGATTGTTCCCAATATTTTTGGGTGTGTCACAGCAGTAGTAATCTGAAGACTTTTTCTGTATAATTGACTCATACGCAGTAGATTATGGTTCTTTGTTCGTGATAAATATTCAATCTCTGCTGCTATTACTTCGAGTGTAAACGATTTTTGGGTAGATTCTGACGTTGTCTTCAATCGTTCATAAATTGTCAGAAGCAACTCCGGGAATTTTTCATAATGACCATTTTCAATATAAAGATTAAGAAGGTTGGTATTGATTTTCAACCAAGTTCTGTCACTATCAGAATGTTTAAGTAAGCAATTATAAAAGCTATTAATGAATGATACATCTGGGGATGAAGAATATCTTGCAATCATTTTAGTAATTGATTCTTCGACATAGGATTTACTTAACTGGGGGACCAATTCAAACAACTGATTTAAGCGTTCAAGTAGCAATGGATAGTTTCGTTGTCTGAAATATAATTTGATCAATTGTTTATAAGATTTAAAGAGCCATTCAATATTTTCGTTACTATCTTTCGTTGTATTTTCAATAATTTTGGTGAAGTCATTTATCGCTGCATCTGGCTCATCATCTTTCCTCCCCTTTGCTGTATAATACCTATTCTCCTATAACTCTGAGTTAGTAATGTATTCTCGATGAATAGCACTTTATATGGTTTACATACTATTCCCAAATCTTCTTCATCAGGTTCTATATCCGATCCATTCACTTCTTGTTCTTCATCGTTCCCTTCTTCGTCATCTTCTTCAAATTCGAATTCATACGATTCTTCTGAAAAGAATTCTTCGTCAGACATAATTGATTTATTTAACTTATCAGATTGATTGAGTTCTTGTTAGGAAAAATGTGTTGTATGGAGGTTCCCTTTTGGAAAATAAGGGGAGAAAGAAACTTGATAAAAAATCTGTGAGGCAACAATCGAAAAAATAAAACTTGGCTGCAATTTGTCGATATTTGGTTTCTAACTAATTTCTAAAAGACACATCCTAGATTAGTGTTGTGCTTCCTACCAGACACACTGAATAGCAACATATTTATTTTTACATGCTCAAATTGTATTAAAGAATAGTAGTTTCGTATTAAAATTTGGAAACTATAACGAAACTCTTGAAAATTTAAATCATGTACAGCAAATAGACACGATAAAGTCAAATTTAAAGGAACCCAGCTTAAAGACTCCATTAATATCAAGCTAAGGTAGTTTTCTCTGTTTGCTCTTTAAATTTTGTCTTATGGGTCAGTTTAACAGATGTCTGAAAACTAGGGATTAATTAACCACCCAGGGGTGGATTTCTCTTTGAAAACTTCGCAACTACAAACAGCTGTAACAAATAAGGACAACAACATTAAACCTTGATGAAATCCTTCACTTGGCAGATCAAAAAGAAAGGATTTCAGCAAATGGAACTTCCTTTGGAAACCCTGAAATTTTTGAAGAAGAACAAGATAATCATAGTAGCTATTCTGTAATGTTTGTCGTGTATGGAATAGGGAAATGATAAGTCAACAGAAGTTCATATGGTGGTTGGCAATGAAAATGATTTAAATAAATTCATGACCAAATGCTCAACTAGTATCGATTATAAATATTGTTAAATGGCTGGAAGTGTTCCTAATTTAGATCATGCTGACGATATAGAGCCGTTTTATTCCGATATTGATTGGAAACTAGACTCTTTCTTTATGTGAAAGTATCTATACGCCAAGCTAAGCAAATGCTCTTTTAAGGGAGACAATTATTAAACTGCAACATAGAAAATGAGCTTCGGTCAAGTAAGTTGCAACATAAATGTAATGATAGATGTATAAATAATTTACCTTGTAAAAATTAATTTTCAAATGGAGAAAGTGCTCTATTTTGAACTCTTAGAGGTTGCTATATGGTTTAAATACTTACTAATAGTGGTTGAAACCTCGCGAATTAAAACGTAAAGACCAGCTGTTTTAGGAATACTCTTTTTCCATATTTATATATTCACTGAATTATGACCATTTTTTTGCAAAAATTAAAACAAAAGAATTTCACACATTTTTCAATGAAATGACCCCCAATTAGCGTAAATACTAAAAAATCAATCAATGCAAGGTGTCTATAGGACTTCAAAACTAAAAGTAAACGTTCCTATTGATTTATTTTAATAATTCAAAAAATAAAAAATAATTCCGATACCGGGAGTCGAACCCGGGTCTGCTCGGTGAAAGCGAACCGTGCTAGCCGTTACACTATATCGGATTTTTCTGAAATTTTGGGCATCGAGCATATATGAATATCTGAATCTTTGCGCTACCATGAAAAATTCAAATCGATGTCGAAATGGTAGTTATCTTGTGCTTCACTAGAAGATAGGACCTTCGGAATATTGTTTCGGATTTTTGGAACCCATACCAACTTCAACCCTGAAGGTGATAGTGTTTTAAAGGCTTCCTGAATGCTTTGAAAGATTTTTTGTTTGAACAGCCGGGTGAAACATGAAACACGCCTCTACAAGCTCGCACCACGGTCAATCCTTGTGCAAAAGGGACAAGAACAAAGATAATCGAATTAGTTTTATGAAAGGGATGATGGGGATTCATAGATACCTGATTTGTTACGTTGCACAGCATAAGTGTATGGGACATCTGAGAGGAAAATTCAAAGAAAAGAAAGGATTGTTCCCAACCCATTTTCGTTGTAGCTGTCCAATGTTTACTTGTTATATCAATAAAAACTTTCTTTGGTATTTACCTAGAAGTTTTTTTCGAGAATCAAAGGTGGCTTTGTATAATATATTTTGTGTTTAAAGATTTGCTAGGCGAACCAATAGTGTTTAACGTAAACCAAAAAATCGAATGTAGTGTTTAGGTAATTTCTGACCCCTAAATCATTCTAACATAGTTGTTTTGCAACAACCCAGTGCCTCGCTTTTTTAGGTTGTTGACTGTATTCAATTGAGCTTTATTATTTATTTTAAAGCAGATGGAAAAACTTCCTTTGTAATTTTAGTCTAGTTTTGATGCCCTATTCCGACAACTTTGGTTAATCAAAAGGTGTTGAATATAAAACAATGGAAGTCAAGATTGCTACCCCAGAGTCTGGACTCATAGAGGTATTCAGGTTTATGCAAAGAAACTTATCGGCGAGAAATATATTTCTATGATGAAAGAAACAGAGTTGCTTTCTACTGGGCAAAATTGCTCAAAAGCCCTTGTCTAAGGGTCCATTTTTTTCTTTAACTTACATGCTCAATTTAAAGACTCCAAGGAAATAGAGTTCATATTGCCCTAGAAAACTTCCCGTTAATGCCATAAACGACTTCAGTCCTTGGATCGATCAGAGACACGGAGTGCTGCAAATTTGGATCATTTGTGAAGCGTTTAGTTGATGGGTATATACGAAATCCTTGAGTTTGAAAGATATGGCATTATGAAATCCATCAAATTTACCAATTTACTAAAGGAGACTGTAGTATGGGTGTGGATTATAGTGAGAGTAATGGGCCCAATCAACTTTGCCGTCCACGCTCGCTACCAAGGAAACTCCGACTCTTTATTTGCAATTATTCACTTCAACCTTTCCAATTGATGCAGTTAAATCGGTACCTTGTTCTTCTTTACAAGTTCCAAAAATTTTGACGAGCAGGGGGCCGGAACGTTGAGTTCACTGTCCACTTCATTAAAAAATGGGTATCATACGTGTCGAAGAGTCTTAACGACTATTCTTATACACTTAGTCTCTAGGATGCAGCTGAAATAAGGTTTTAGGCAATGCTGCTTTTTGCCTTTACAGTATATTGTTTTCTGTCTGTTACATTTCTGTATGTTAGTATGTATAAGAACTCAATAAACAGATTGTATATAAAAAAAAAAGAGTTGACATAATCTTGTAGTGGCTGCGAACAGGAACCCGTAAATATATTTTCAATTTTTTCTTCATACTTGGAATGTTCATTCTTTAACCCATAATTTATATGCACTCTTAGATAGTCTACTGTATCTTCCGACTCAATAAGAATACTCTGACTGCCTGTTCTCCTTGATAGATTCTATCATTGCATCGTTTTTTGATGGTTTAAAAGATTCTCTTGATGCGAAAAAAAACAACCAAAATGAAAAATCCAGCACACAATTGTTTGCAGCCAATTTATGCAAGTGAATTTCCTTAGCTACTGTATATTAAACAGTCATAAGCTGCAGTATCGAACCAAAGGTATTCGAGATCCTATCCTACTCAGTTATAGGTGTCTTAGTTCTCATTGTACACAGTAAGAAAGTATAGGGAAACGAAAAACACAGAAAATACACTAAATAAAAGAAGTTGAGTTATTCAGATTAACCTTTTCTATAAGGAGTTGTATATGATGTTCTGAGTTGGATGATTCAACTAACTCTACCAGTTTAAACTTCAATTTTAATGATGAAATGGTAGTGCCATCTTCCACGAGTTCATATTTTTCCAAAATCCCAAAACTAAGAAATCGCCTGGTTAGCTCAATCGGTAGAGCGTTTGACTCTTAGTTTTGTTAGACATCAAAAGGTTGCGGGTTCGACCCCCGCATCGGGCTTTCTTAACTGCCTGGTTAGCTCAATCGGTAGAGCGTTTGACTCTTATGTCAAGACATCAAAAGGTTGCGGGTTCGACCCCCGCATCGGGCTTATTTTTTGAGTTTGCATTATATGAAGCTTATTGAAGTGTTTGTTGCTCATTTATATGATATTTGGGTTGTTATTAAGAGGTTAATTATTTATTTTTTGGTTGGCATGGGAAACTGCTGGCATGTGTGGATTGAATTGAGAAATAAATGTTTGAGGGGTAAAAGGTAAAAAAAAAAAAAGTTCTTTTGAACCAAGCGGAAGAGGAAATCAAACTGTTGGACGATGAGAGAAGAGCGGGTAAATAGGCCAGTGAAGGTGCCAATGAAAGACAGAAATATTGTTGTTAATTGGAAATGCTAACAAGCATAAAAGTTTTTCCGATTTATAATTAAAAAAAAAATAACAGAATGCCAAGATCTTACGTATTTCAATATTAACGATGTAAATATGCCAGGGTAATATGTAATGATAATAAACTCAAACAAGAAATGAAATGCTAAAAAAAATCAACCTAAATACTTAAATAATTCGATGGGAATCATTGGCCCTGAGGATTCAACATGAATGATTTGTAAGCAATAACAACCATTATAGAATAGAAAAGAAGCGGAAGCTATCCACCTTTCTATTCTTCTGCTACCCATTTAAACCTCTGAATGTAAATATATAAAACCAAACAAGCCAATGCCATAAATGCAAGTAAAATGAACCAAACCCATTCTCCACCTTGTTTCCTTCCTTTACCTCTTGTCCTTTGTTGTACAGCTTCAACTTTAGCAACAGTAGATGCGTATGGATCAGACGATCGTATTTTCAGAAACGACTTTTGTTGTTCTGGATGTACTTCACCAACCAAATAAGGCCCTAACATCGTAAATGCCTGATCAGAATGTCCAACATCTTCAAAAGCTTGAGTGGCATCAGCACCACCACAATCATACAAAACTTCGACACCACCGGGATGGTCCTTGGAGAATGATGTTATATCATATACTCTGTTATATATGATCATCCATAAATCATCTGGGGTATGGTGTAATTTGACTTGTTCAAGCGTTACAAGTCGTGGCGATTTTGGGTTTTGGAGTTTTGTTTCCTTTTGATTCGACGGCCTTAGTATCATTTTGCTATATGTTTTTGAGTGTTTTTGTTTTTCTCGTTGATTAGGGAAAGGAGTAGTGGCTGTCTATGTTGTCTATTATCTTCTAAATGACTTTTGTTCTATGCGATATATACATATATTACAATGAATGTCAGGGATGGAAAGAAAGAGAAGAAAAATGTAATTTAATTAAAAATTAAAAAAAAAAAATAAGAAATCTGAGATCGTTGATGAAGGGAGACGGAAAAAAATAACAAAATACCTAAAAGCTTAAAAACTCTTAGCAAAAAAACCCCCCAACCACATGTTAGAGACGAACCTATCTTTCTTTGTGTTGGTCTATCCTTAAATATAAGCTTTCTGTTTGAGATAGCAACAGAAGAATAATAACTATGTAACATATCCATCTGCTTTCCTTACTTGTAATTTGAATTTCATTTGTTGTGGATCTGTTCTCCGCTATTTTGAAAAAAAATTTCTTGTTAGTCACGTGAGAGGGTTTGTAGATTTTTGATTTCTTTTTTTTTTCTTTTCAGCTCACCACATAAAGTTTTTGATATTCGACAATACTGGAAGTTAAAACCACGGCTGAGGTACTTTTAACTGAACTCAGACGACCGTTATAGCGCAATCCTTTTAATAAACCGCAAAGGACATAGCTCAGTACTATCGCTTTTAATATTCTTATAGCACTAATCCAAAGAAATGAGTTATAGATCATCCAACGCATTACCGTCGTCAAAAAAGACTCACCTGGAAAGACATAAACAAATATTAAAACAACTTCTTAGAGAAAATTGTAATAAAGTATGTGCAGATTGCAAAACTTCCAAGAACCCAAGATGGGCCTCTTGGAGTTTGGGTTGTTTTGTGTGTATTAGATGTTCAGGTATTCATAGAAGTATGGGAACTCATATTTCAAAAGTTAAATCGGTCGATCTTGATGCTTGGGAAGATGCACAAGTGGAAAATATGGTCAAATGGGGTAATGAGAAATGTAATGCTTATTGGGAATCAAAATTACCTGAAGGCTATATTCCTGATTCTCTGAAGATTGAAAATTTTATTAGAACAAAGTATGATTTAAAGAAATGGACGGGATCACATCATATACCTGATCCATCAACGATTAAAACATCTAGCCCAGCCCCCAAAGTGGCAGATCTCAATGATGTTAAGAAAGCTCCAGTTTCTACCAAACCTAAGCAACCAGTTCAACACTCAATTAATCTATTAGATGACGATTTCGGGGATTTTTCTTCCACACCGTCACCAAAACCTATTCACGCAACAATCTCCTCCCCTACAATTGTATCACGAGCAGCGCCAACACCACAAAAACAGCAAAGTTTACCACGTCCACCATCAGCACAAACCCAATCAGCACAATCAACCGGAGGAAGTATTTCAAGTGCAGGGAGACCAGATCTTAAGAAATCTATTTTGTCATTATATTCATCGCCATCTTCCTCAAGTGCATTCATTCCTCAAGTACAGCAACCACCTCAACAACCACAACCACCTCAAGCTAGAGCACAAGTATACAGCAACACCGTTTCATCAAGCAGTATGAATTCATTAACAGGATCATTGTCAGGTTTAAACTTCAATTCACCAGCTGCTATCCCTAATCGTCAACCTGAACCCAAAATGGCACCTAAACCCGTAGTGGAGAATAAAACACCAACCGTGCCTCCTAAATCACAATGGAATACTGAATGGTCGGATTCTTCGTCATCATCAACAACTTCGGTGCCAACTTCCACAAATCAATGGAGTACTGGACTTGCGACTAGCCTGGCCAATCAATGGAATTCCGCTGGTCCTAGATCTAATGGCTTGAGTGGTAATGGATTAGACGATGATTTGTTCAAGAACGTCTGGAGCTAGAATAGTTTTTATGAAATATAAGAGTTTATATAATACCACAAGCATTTTCAATTCTAATATTTAATAGGCATATATTATAATAATATAAATTTTTCAAAAAGCTAGTTGTAGTAGACAAACAAGAGATAATAGTAAACAATGTAAAGCAAATAAAGTGACAGTAGTAGTATAAATATATAGAGAAGTAGGTTTTGGTTACTTACCACCAGTGGTAGGTAATCCAACGTACACCTTAAATGAATCATAGATTAACCATTGGAACCCAGTCAAAGTACCAATCATAACAATTCTCACGGGTAATCCATTCCATAATCCACCAAATCCAATACGATTATAGATTCTTCCAATTGCAGCCCCAATAGCTTCACTAGGTTTCTTTTCCGACGTAATTTTTGAAACCATAACATCAGCAGGATGTGATACAATAGCACAGAAAACCCCAGCAATATAACCACCCAAGAATGAGATTCCAGTTTTTTCAAAAGCATTATAAGAACTTGCAGGTCTATCCAAATAAGAATAAATTGCAGCCACGATATTTTCAAAAGAAGCAAACTTAACCATTGTATATGGGATTTGTCTCCCCCATAATGGAACCAATCCTTTATATAACCCACCGAAACCTTCAGCTGCAACCATCTTACGCCAACCATCAAGAACAGAATTTGCATATGGAGGAATAGTGGTTTGGGTCTTGACTTTAATGGTTTCCCAAGGACATAAGGCAATATCAGCAAGGAATTCAGCTGAGGCAGAAGCAGATAAATAAACCATAGTTTTATAATCATTTGCATATTGAGGCCCAACTAAATCACTATATGTCTTCTTAAAATATTCATAGAAACCATACTTTGCTGCCCCTTGGAATGAATATCCAATAAGTGTTGCACCAAATCCAGTAAGAATTGAATCTCCTTTGGTTTTAAGAATGGTACTCCAACCTTGCATATTTGATTTATATAGCTTTGGATCAACTTGACGACGACATTTGACTAAATCAAGTGGAGTTACAAATGCATGGGTTGGCCCACAGGCGGTGATACCTCCAATTGTGCAGGTGATATAATATTCTGGGGTAAACATTTTGATCTTTCTCAGTGAACCACCGCTACCACTGCTACCACCACCTCCTCCTTCGGCTCTTTTCTCGGCGAGCTTTTTGAGTTTGTCATTCATTGGTTGTGTGATTGCGTCAGCTAAGTTACCAGCCATATTGTATTGTTGTTTTTTAAGTGGGGGGGGGGGGAGATAAGATTATCAATTGAACTTGATATTTAACAACTTACACAAAAGAAGAACAAGTAATTAATTAGAAAATAAGAACGTTCAAAACCGTTGTGAAGAAATGGTTATTGAAAGTTAATTGAAAAATAAAGTTTGAACCAATAAGGTCAATGATGAATTAATATTATATGGTTTGCGTATTAAAGAATAAAAAGAATTAGGGGATGAAGAGGATGAAATTTAATTTAATTTTTTTCGATGTTCTGCTTTCCGTTTTATCCATTAAAAACAATTGATAACAGAAGAAGACAATACAGATGCGACGAGGAGCAAAGACTAAGCCTAACATAGAATCTAACGATATTAATTAGATCCACAATCATATTATTAGTGGTCGGAATCGTTTCCCATATTTCCGAAACCAAGTAAGGATTCAGTGTTTCCATCGCCCAACGTGTCTCTCTTGTCTCGCATTTTTCTACTAGCCCCTTAAGAATTTTTTTTTTGCTGCAAATTACTTTAGCAGCCAATAAATTATTCACTCATTTCAGTGACACTCATTGAGTGTATCAATCACGGGTCTATGTTAGACAACTTGTTTGGTACATGATGCAAGATGAACTTCAGTAATATATGAGAGATTTGGCATATACTCGTGGTTTAGTAGAAGGGGAATCTCTGAGCAGGAAGGAGTACCAGTGGATTCAGCGGGTTTCAGGTTTACAGCTTACTTTGTAGGAGAAGAGGAATATCTTCTTACGACTCTGTTTAAAAATGGACAATTTACTAGGAGCAAGAACAATATAAGTAGTTAAGACATTAGTGTATCAGTCAACCGCCAAGGTTCAGAAAAAACACACGACGGGATTAAAGAAGGTGAAATTGCAATCTCAAAATCTACTGCTGTTTGTTCCTTTTCATCACCTCTTCTTCCTTTTCTTTCAGAAATTGCAATAGGTTACCATCTAAGAAGAAGCAGAAGTTGGAGATCAAGACAGGACACGCTTTGCATCATATAATACCCGAGGGACAATACTGGTAGATAAGATACTACCAGAAGCTTTGATAACAACAATACCCATTCATTCATTACACTATACAGATAAATTTTGCAAATCACCCATTTTTTCACTCCTAACTACGAGATATATCCCATTTAACATCAATTATGGAAACTTCTTCATTTGTCTTTTCATCAACATCATACCATTCACCTTCTGACAAATCAATATCATTAAACTTAGTATTTGACTCAGTCCCAACAGCTTGAAATTCACCATATGCAAAGAATTGAAGGAAATCAATTCCTCTTGCATCAATTTCCAAAATTGGTACTGGTTTAGAATCATCAATAGTAAAATTTTGACCAGTTCTAATTACACTTGCAGAATGTTCATGTTTACATTCTTTACATCTAAATACAAAACTTGCTTCTCCTCTAGATCCACTTATTTCATGTTTTTCAAATCGATTTATACTAATTTCTTTATCATGAGTCATTCGACATTTTGTACATTGAATTTGAAATGTGTATTCGAATGGATGTTCTGGTGTATCAACTGGTTGCAAATCAGTTACGTTTTCTAATTCCGCAGTTACTTTCAATAAGAATTTGACCATTTTTTAATTTTGGTTTACAACAATTGATTAAAGCTGATTGATTACCGTGGAGATTCAATTTAAAAGTGTCAATAAATAGTCTCTCCCCACCTCTCCTCATCTTCGGATTGAACTTATGTCTTTGTTTTTTCGGGTAAACTTCTGAAAAAAAATTGACAAATGTCGCAATGTTTTCATTTTGCAAAACTTTGATCCATTGATACCCATGGCTCCACAGTACCCACAGTAATTTAACTATGACTCATAGGTTGTGTATATTTAGAAATAGCTTACACTTTAGAGAACAGAAATGCCTTTCTGTACTCCACTCTTACAGATAAATATATGCATCCTGAATGATATAATCTGTCATCATTTGAGGTTCTGATTTCTTACGACATTATGCAGAACGTAAAAATTTAGCTAAGGATTTTTATGACAGTTCAAGTCATCGCTCAATTACATTTAATATAATCGAGTCGAATAAAGATCAAATTAAAAGAATGTTTTTCAATTCCAATTCTTTTTAATGAGACAAAATAAATAAAGAAATAGTGCATTTTGTGATTGATAATTGTGGGAGTGTCCTCGTAGTGATCGTTAGATACTTCCTAAAGTCATCTTCGATTTTCCTCGGGAAGCCTTTAGCGAGCGCGGGATTACTTCTACTTTATACTCCGTAATTAATTTAAATTACACTACAAAATGTACCGAAGCACCAAAACCAAAAAAAAAAAGTTTTTCTTTCTTTTTCTTGTGTTGTTTCTTTATCAAAAGAGATCATCAAATATTCATTATTGGAGTAGATTAAATTTCTTTATTACTAAGCATCACAAACTTACGTTGAAATAGCTTACTTCAGACCCTCTCCCCATCATACTAGGAGTTTATTTGCGTACCAAGAAACTCATTCCCCTGTCCCCCCGCTCATCCATTCCCAATCGCCCCCCCTTGTCTTTGATTCAGTCCGTTTTTTTCCGCTATCATTGGAGGCTAGTTAGTTTTACTTTTGAAGTCGCCACAATCCATTTTATAATACTTGCTACTTAATAGAACATATACAGATATCATAGAAAGACTCTAATAGAAGATGACAAAAGGAGAAAATCATATACTAAATGACAGACTAGTACCAGTTTCAATATCACATCCAAACTTTTCAGATATTGTTCAAGGTGAAGATTTAGAATTTCGAAATTCAATCGAACCAACACCATTCAAAATAAACCCACCTCATATCGAGCCAACAAGGCTATCACACTACTATCCATCTTCAATATTATCCAGAATGTCATCAAGTCAATTAACAACCATGGCAGGAGCCGCTTCGGGTTTTCTTGCCGGAGTTGTGGTTTGTCCACTTGATGTTTGTAAAACAAGATTACAAGCTCAAGGTGCAATGGTTGGCCAAATTAATAAATATAATGGATTTCTACATACAGTCAAAACGATTCTTCGAGAAGAAGGTATAAGAGGGCTTTATAGAGGACTAGTACCAATAACAATAGGATATTTACCTACTTGGACAATATATTTCACTGTGTATGAACAAGGTAAGAAACGATATCCTAAAATTTTGCATAAACAAGGTATTGAAAGTGATGCCTTGACTCATTTCTGTTCGGCATTAACGGCAGGAATGGTATCAACCATTGGTGTTAATCCTATCTGGGTTGTTAAAACAAGATTAATGATTCAGACAGGTAGTCATAGTTCAATATATGATGGAAGCGGGGCAGCAAAAAACCAAACATATTATAGAGGAACTTTGGATGCATTTAGACAAATGTATAAAGAAGAAGGGATTAAAGTATTTTATAGTGGACTTGTACCTTCAATGTTTGGTTTATTACATGTTGGTATTCATTTCCCCGTATATGAAAAATTAAAGATCATGCTAAGATGTAATAATATAAGCGAACAAGAAAAAGAAGTATCGGGAATATTATGGAGATTAATAGCAGCATCATGCATTTCTAAAATGATTGCAAGTTCAATTACATATCCTCATGAAATTTTAAGAACTAGAATGCAATTGAAAAAGATAAATAGTGAAAGCCATGTATTATTGAAAGCAATTGCAGAAATATATCATTGTGATGGATTTAAAGGGTTCTATGCCGGGTATGGAACTAATTTGGCGAGAACTGTACCGGCAAGTGCCGTTACTTTAGTCAGTTTTGAATACTTTAAGACATATTTACTTGCACTTAGTGGGAAACTGGAGACTTTAGAGTAGATAGTACCCTACAAAGTGTCATATTTATTTGAATCATGGGGGCATTTGCTTTGCGTATTTTATGGTTTTGTTGTTTTCAAGGGATTTATTTTCATTTTAGTATAAAAAAAGGATTAGGGTTACTATTAATATATATTGTAATGATAAATTATATAGACTTTAATAATCACATAAAATTGTTATCATACTATAGAGAGCTACCAAGTGTTTCATCGTTTTCTAGAAGTAGAAAATTTATGTAGTGCGGCTCGGAACCTCCAGAAAAAAATCTGGCATTGTTTGTTTTGCAGTGTTGTCATTCAATACATAAAGTAGAAACCCATTATAGAGATCAACTATGCAAGTATCGTTGTTACGTTTAGCGACGTTCTTCATATACTTGACCCTGATGCTTGCGGCCAAAATACCTGCTGATTCCAAAGGAGACGATACCAAGGTTGTAACTCCAGGAGATGACAATAAGAAAGCTGACAAACTTATTCTTAACAAATCAATTGGATTCATTGATAGTTTGAACAAAGGATCAGATTCAATATCCAAGAAAGAAGATAACAATGAAGGAAACGCTATTGGAATCCCTCCAGCTTTGACTTCTGCTGATTTTGATATTGTTACAAGTAATCAGTTGACTTTGGTTGAATTCTTTTCACCATATTGTTCCCGTTGTAAACAGCTTGCGCCAATTTGGGAAGCAACATATCTAAAATTCAAATCCGAATACCCTGGTTTAAACATTGATATGAGACAAGTGAACTGTGTTGAAAGTGGAGATTTATGTAACCGTGAAAATATTCAATTTTACCCCAATATCTTGTTGTATGCCCCCAGTATAGATTCAAAGGGGAATCGTATACCCAAAGAACTGAGAAATATTGGAAATTATCCAAGGAATTTAGATAGAACAGAGGAGAATTTTATCAAATATTTAAAAACATCAGTTGCTGAATATGATTCTGGTGCAAATAATTTACCTAGTGCTTCAAATATCTTAAATACTGATCAGGTTTTGAATTTATTAGCTGGAAATATTAATGTGCCTACATTTGTTGCATTTTTCCCGTCAACAAAGAAAGAAATGAGGAAAAGTAGATTCGGTAGACAATGTGTAGATTGTGTCCATTATAAACAAGTATGGGATAATTTATCTAACAAAATCCTTTCAGTGGCTGAATCTGGCCATGTTGCTTGTCTCGATAGTCCTAAAGTATGTAAGAAATTAGGACTGCTTGATGAAAAGAATTCAGCAGGATTACCTAAATATGTAATGTTCTTACCTAAATCGGTAGGAATCATTAGATTCAATTATACTGGGCCTGTCGAAACTGATGCCATGAAGGTTTGGGTAACAAAATTATTTTATAATTCAAGATTTGAGACTATTTCTGCAACGGGTCTTAAGAATGTCATGGAACATACCGAATTGCTTGCCAAAAAACCAATTCAACATGAATTCCCCTTGAAGAATAAAGTTACTGTGTTGTTTTATTATGATGGTGATACAATTTCTGAAGAAGATAAAGCAGTTTTACCTTATTTATTACAAACGTTACAAAAATCACCATTTAATGTTCAATTATATACTTCCAAGAATCCAAAATTAGAAAAGAAAGTCGAGACTATGGGCAAGAATTTGATTGATTTTATTAATTATGATGATTCACTGTCAAAATATAGCTTTGACAAAGGAATGCATGTCTCAACAACATTGTCTTCCAAACCTACGATACTTGTATTCAAAGATAACTCATTAATTGTTGACGTGTATCAAAGTGTCGCCCCAGAAGACCTTAGGATATATGAAAGATTGGAAAAGTTTATTGAAAGAGTCCAATATCCGTTATATCAAGAATTAACGGGTGATTTATTACCTGCTTATTTCAGTCGTGATTGGAAGAAGAAGGATTACAAGATTGTGGTTACATTTGTTGAAACTGAAGATCAAAAGGCGACCAATGATGAATTATATCAAATCTCGGTGGCTGCACATGAATATCATCATTTGAAAAAGAAATATTATTATGATAAATTACTTCAAGATAGACAAGATAAGAATGATAGAGTTCAAAAATTAAAAGCTGCAAATGCTGATAGTGTCAAGATTTTAGAAACTATGAGAGATGAAATTCCCCATTTCTGGGATAGCGACGATGTTTTGTTTACATTTATTGATAAACCTAGGGCCAAGAAAGAATTTTCTGACGTTAGAGGATGGAAAATTAATCCGGACAATTATCAAGTTGGTGATAGTATAATTATAAGTAAAGATAATCGATACTATTGGGATCAAGATATAAATGGTGATCAATTAAAGAATGATCCAAAATCAATGAAACAAGTTTTACTTTCATTATTAGATCCGACTTTAACCAGCGCAAAAATTCAAACCAAAGTTGTTGGAAGTCCATATGGAGGACCATTACAATTTATGGACACGGTTCATGATGCGGGTATTCTCGGGTATTTGGGTGTTTTCATCGTGTTGTATTTGATTTTATTCTTGTTAAGAAAATTAAGAAAAAGAAGAAGAAATAATAGATCACCAGCACCGCCAAATTTGGGTATACTTGGCCAAGAAATACCCAAGAAAGATTAAAAAATATCTCTTTTTGTTTACGTACTACGATTTTGTAATAATATACAATCTATCCTAATATTTGCAATTGTTTTGCTTCAATTTCGATTGATTTTTTATAACTATTATGTAGAGATCGGATTTGAAAGTCCTTTCCTGGTATCCCACTTACTTCACTATATGGAGGTATAACCATCTTTGGAGGGATAATCGTACCTTCTCGTATTACGCAACATTCGTAAACAATAGACAAATCTTCAAGAATGGAATTTTCTTCGATCAAAACTCGATTACCAATATTTGACAGTTTGATAATTGAGTTTTGTCCTATTATAACATACGCACCTATCAGTTGTGGTCCATGTAAAGTTTCGCTATCACTGTCAGCAGCCTTTTTTAATATCGGTGGTATTATTTGGCAATTACTACCAAGATAACAGTATTTTCCAAATTGAATAGCATATTGCTGTTTTGGTTCGTTTAAGGTGACATCACCGGAAATTAGAACGTTTTCATTTATAGAACAATTACCTCCGATTGAGATCTTATCGGTACCTAATAGTCTTGCAGCTCGAGAGATTCGGTTTCCTGTTGCTGTTTCCAACCAATCCGACATTGTTCTGAGCTGGACAGAATGTGACAGTGGGAAGGAGAGGGAGGGTGGGAGATGCAGAACACGCGTCGAAGAAATGTTCGCGGTGTAGTTATTTTTTTCTCTCACCCTGATTATGGCTTATTTCTAATGCAACAACGCACCCATTTGTTCTGTTGACGATTCTGAACTTTAAGGAGAACAAGGCTTGGGTCGTGTTAATCAAAAGCTAGACGAAACCACGATGAGACATTAAGCCTGGAATTAAATTAGGTTACGGTTTCAGGATCGATAGCTATTCAGGATTGAAGATAATTGACACAGAAAAAAGGCTCACTAAGTGATTGATGAGTAAAGGCTTTTATTCACAAATCTCAGAAGATTATGGGCCAAACTTTTCACCTAGTTATGCTACTTCATACTGATGTATCATTCTAGACAAATATTTTCAAAGCTACATGTACAGTTCCACTTCCCAAAGTAGAAGTTTAAATAAAAAGGGATATTAGCAAATGGTTATTGTTTCGTTTGTAACTTTATTGCTTAAAAAAACAATCAGTTTCCTCTTTAAGTTAACCAATAAACAAAAAAATAACATTTTTCAAACCACATTCTAGAATCAAACGAAACATAAACCGCAATTCACAGCAATCGAATCTTCTACAATTTTTGACACATCTGACAAACTTGGGGTAACGCACATCTGGATATTTGTCTTACATACTCTCTAACGAACTAAAAGAATGTATACATTTTCGAAAACAGAATAAGAAATAAAACACACCAGAATAACAGGTATAAAAGTAACGTTGTAAAAAAAAATGACTAAATACTGTAAAAGACTACTTAGTTTTCAATACCCCACCATTGTTCAGCGTTGAAAGGACCAGGGGCCTTCCATAAATCGTTGAAAGCAGTGAATAAAATAGCATCATTACCACAAGTAGACTTAATAGATGAAATAGCAGCTTGTTGGTTTTGTTCAGATGGGACGGCAACACCATTGGCATCACCTTGGGATGGCCAACCAGTTTCAGTAATTAAAACGTTCTTTTGACCACCACAAGCAGTCCAGACATTTTGGATTTGTTGTAAGACCCAAGCACCGGCATCTGGGGCAGTATAGTGACCATCAAAGAAAGCATGAGCGTTAACAGCGATGTAGTCGGAGTATTGACATAATGATGGGTTGTTGATAACAGCAATAAAAGTATCAACGGAAACAACTGGGCCAGTGTAACCAGCAGCGGTAAGAGCACTTCTAGCAGTGGCAACGTATTGAGCAATTTGAGCTGGACCACATTGACCGGAGTTAACTAATTCGTTACCGACAGAAACAGTGTAGATATCATCCCAAGAACCGTTGGCGCTAACAGCATCAGCGATAGTTTGGACACCAGCTTCAATTTGGTCCATATAGAAGATACCAGCAAAGACCTTTTGAGAACTGGACTTAGCCTTTAAGACAGAACCAACTTGGTCACAGTCAACACCATAAAGTCTGATAATATCGAAACCAGATAAGATAGCAATGTCAGAAGCAATTTGGTCATAAGATTTACAAGCACCATTGTCAGCATAAGGAGAATAAGTGATACCCTTGGCACCACCGGCACCAATTGAACTAGCGTCAGGTGAAGCTGAAGCTTGAGATGAAGCAGCTGCGGCAGTGTAACTTGGAGTTTCAGATGGAGCAGCTTGTGGAGCGTCATGAACTTCACTGACGGAAACATCAGCAGCTGGACTTGGTAAGGTAGCAGCTGGGAAAGTAGTAGTGGCAGCACCAGCAGCAACAGTTACAACAACGATGTTAGTCTCAGTGACGACTTGAACTGCCCTCTTTTCATTGTTGTGTTGGTGATGTTGGTGGGCAACTGGAGCAGCAATAGCTTGAGCTAATAAAGCGGTTTTAATGAGAGTTTTGAACAACATATTGGTAGACAAATGAATGGAATCTTTACTTCTAAAGGAATTTAAGGAATGACTGATAGAAATAAAGGAAAACTTGACTTTGATATAGAAACAGGAGAGAAAGAAGAAAAGAAGAAGGAGAAGAATATTATAACTCAAAATTCAAAAAGGAAAACGAGGGAAGCTAATTAAAAAGAGAGCACATAGACGAAAATAAAAAAAACTTCACCTGTTCAACGAGATCGGTCAAACAGGTTAAAAAATAAATAAAATATTTTTTTAACGAATTTCCTCGAAAAAATTCATTTTTTGGTCTTGGTGTTTTGTTTTAAAATTGTCTGGGAAATAAAATAAATTATTTGTGGCGTAATAAATTTTTAACCGTGGAATAAATTATGCATTACGTAATGCATAGTAATGCCTGAACTGAAACTTTTTGTTTACATTTATAAAAAAATATTTCTTTTTCTTCGATCAAATTCCTAATTGGATCAATTTTTTTTTTTTTCATTTTTATTTTTCGCGACTTTTTTGTGTTACTGGTTCGGACACATCTCCCTTTTCATGTAATTCTAGGCCCAACTCACAGCCTGGGTTCCCAAGCACTACTGCCAGGGACCCTTTAATGTGTTTCAGATCTTTGACGGGGTTGATTTAGTGTCAATCGCTCTTGTGAACTGTTAAATTTCATCCCCCCCTGTTTACAGGGTAAGTAAGTATTAATTGCTGGTTGGCCCCCTTTTCTTTACTAAATAAAAATAAACTCCTCCCAGCTGAAAAGTTTAACCTTTCGTGTCATGTGATGAAAGTTTATCTAAACTTTAGTTCATAATATTTACACTGTTCCGTACCAGTGTTACATTTCTCTTTAGGGCGGTTCTAGGTCTATGATTTGGTCCGTATCGCATGTTTATTGCACACAACCATGCGATCTCGTTGCTCTTATGGCCCATGAAAGTTCGGTAGTAAATTCCCAAACGCGTTGAGTAAAATAATTCGATTACATAATTAATTATTATTTATCCGATATTATTTCGTAAATTGAGTGCATGAAATAATTAAAGCAGACAATAGAAAAATAAAAGGAGAGGACTCAAACAATAAAAATCTAATACTCCGACATGGAAAACGGTAAAGATATCGTTTGGCCCCACCCCCTTTCATTGACACATCGTTCGAAATTTAAAGTGCTTTTAAAGTTCATGTAGACTTTCTCATATCTGGTACTACCCAAAAAGCATACGCTCAAAAAGAAAGTTTTCGTACAAGAACGGAAATTACTCCAGGTGCAGATCCATTCTGAACATAAACGTTTGATAAAGGAGTACAAAATCACAATCAACACACAATGAATTAATTAATAATATTTTTTTCATTTCATCACTATATCATAACCTAAAATACCTTGAATAATTATGAAAAATCGATGTAATTATTAGAAGTAGTTAATTAATCTTTGGGTTGACCCCCTTTTTCTTTTCTTTTCTTGAAACATCCGATCCCGTCTATAAGCAAGGAGACTTATTTATCAGTGATGACTACGAGATCTAGACTTTTAAAGTTTAATAAACACATGTTGAAAACTTGAATAGTCTCGCATTATTGTAAAATCCTGAAGTTGATTTACCAGGACCGCCTTCCATCATCACTCCACAAACGGACTTTCAACTGCACAGATCCGCCCCATATGTATTGTTAACAGTCGTATTTATGTACTCCATATGCTGAACTCTGATTTGGCAATATTCTCGGACGAATACAAGTTATTTGTAGAACCCTTATCTTATTAGACTGGGTCAAGTCGATAGCACAGAGCTCTTTCATATCTCGAAGCTCATTAAGTAATTATACAAAAATATGCTGTTTTTCGTAGTTCTTTGGACAAAAAGAGGTTTGAAAATGTTTTACGTTTTTTTGCACCCAATTTTTAGCAACCTAGGTTTGACAATATTTTCAAAGCACAGCACTGCTGCTACCAATACCACCCATAACAGGCCCTCAGGACCCTAAAGCTTGGTTAGAGGTCATTAATTTCCAGCTTGATGCTTGCTGATTGTGATCTGCCAATGTAATCCTATATGCAGGAACTCCATTTTGCGCCAAGAATTGTGATAAAACCTCAATTGCCAGTAAACTTACCTGGTCTACGTAACCAGCATGCTCGATATATTGTTTTGTGCTGGCAACAGACGTAATAAGGATGGTTGGCTCTTCTGAAACCGTTGGTAGCAGCATCCGTATCGAGTAAGACCGGGTGCTTTCCAAGAGTAATTCGAAGAAAAATTGCTTCAAACCTGAATCTCTTACATAGTCCTCCAATGCACCGTTTGGAATCCTTTGAATAAGAACGATAAAACGATAAGGCCGTAATGGCCAGACTGCGATCTCCATAACATGGATATTACAGTATATTACTGGACTCAATCGCCCATATATCAAACCATACTTTCGCTCCTAATAGATAGCCTAAATCTTAAGCAGGGGGACCCTCGAACAACAGGATCTAGATATGCCACATGTAACATTAAAGCTAGGGTCGACCTTTACATTCGGGGAATTAGGGCCTTGAAACATGTTGATAAAAAAATAAAAAATTGATGAATCTGAAACAACCCTGAATCAATTCCGATTCAATTTGGCCCAGGCAAAAAAAAAGTTGCAATTCTGACACAAGTATCAAACCAGTACAAAATGGATGTTGTCATGTAGCCCAAACACAACCCCCCTAGTTTCTTATATTAATTTGGAATCAGGATACGCCGAATTGCATGCGGTGATGGTTACCATCGGACGTGATTTCATGTTTCATTGTACTGTGAAATTTACGGGGTTGCCCCTCGAAGCCGGTGATTTTTTCCAGAAGAATGACGTCTCTGATGGAAATCGAACTGGTCCCCTTATGTACGATTGTTCCTTTCGAATTTATAGAAATTTTTAAATTTGTAAATTTCAATCAAATTATATCATAGAATGATGGTTTGTGAGTATAACTTATATGGGACATATCATGGTTTGCTTATATAAAAAGTTGTTTAATTACGGAATTTTGTTGCTGTTTTTCTAGCAGCTGCATGACATCATGCATGGTTTATAGCACGACCGCGCGTTCCGCTGTGGGTTGATAATGGTTAATACCGATTACGTTGATTAATAGATGATCTATACAGAACTCAAACTTAATGAGATCTGTATATCCATTAGGCCATACTGTGAATCAGCAATACAATTTGGTAAAGTATCATTGACAGAGATGTAGTGAGCCGATCAGAAGCTGTTATAACATAATGGAACTAAAGCCGAAATTGGGTGCGAAAAAATTTGAACTAAAAAATTTCAGCACTAAAAATTACGAGGAGTCATGATCTACCAATCAGTTGAATGACTCTCATTAAATTAACAAAGAAGGCGGAGGGCCAAATGATTCTCTATTTCGAAATTATAATTATGACAGGATACAACGATTTATTTCAAATTCACCCGTGGCTTCATATAAAGGAATAGCATATAAATCTAGACGTTGGTCTATTACTGTACATGGTTTACTTGCGGCTTAGTTGTTGCAAGAGAGATGGCAGACAGCCAATCTTAGGAAGCCTATTTCCGGGAATCCCCTGTTGAGTTGACACTTCATGTACAAACGTGTTAACCATGACAGGATGGATAATAAACTCTTCTTTAAAATACTCCAAATAATGTGTCTTTTTATGTACAATACAGGTTAGCAAAACACTTTAACAGATGATTTAAACGAAATTATATCATCATACACTTAGCAACCGATTCCGGTGACCACAAGGTTGATTCCATATCATAGCAACTCAAGATATTACATAATTTGTAGATCACTAATCAAGAAATTGGTAAGAACACTACCCCAATATTACATCAAAAAAAATGCCACTGTTTCTCTCTCTCACTCTCAGTCTCTGCCACCCCCCAAATTTACCTTCTATGCACGCTTCCTCCTATTAATCAATTCAACCCACACACCCTTTTATCTAAACTGATTATTGTATCAATACAAGGAAATAAGAATACAGTCAATCGATTAATACATTCGTATCCATAATCAATTTGGTACTTTAACAATTGAAAAAAAGACAGGAGATAAAAAACCATTGTTGTTAAACAAACACACACAAGATAAAGTGAACGATCAAAGTAATATCACAGGCGACTCAATTGATCTTAGATCCAAAAGGAGTTTTAATAATATGATTACAAGTAATCCTGCGATTGATCAATCAATAGATGATCCACCTGAATCAAAGAAACAATCAATCGATAATATTGGAGGTGGCGAGGGCATTCATGATAGTCATGTAATTGAAATAGATGATGGTGACATCCCGATTAGGAGCCCGGAAGTGATTGATATGACTGGTGAAGATGATGCCGATGTAGAAGACGATGGAGAGGTTGATCTTGAAGTCGATGACGATGATGATGATGATATTGAAATAATTGAAGATGATGAAGATGAAGATGTGGTTGTTGTTAATGATAAACCAAAGACCCTAGCATATCCCATAGCTAATGATTTTTCTAATCTTGCTGGAAAACTTATGAAACCTATTCAGGATTATCCTGTTAAAGATCAAACTCATTTCGTATGGGAAATCAAAGAATGGTCCCAATTGAAAGAAGATAAAGTTAGATCACCACGTTTTAAATGTGGTGGATTCGAATGGAACATTTTATTATTTCCAAGAGGTAATTCAAACAATAATATGATTTCTGTTTATATGGAACCACATCCACCTGTTGATGAAGAAGGTAATCCAATAGATGATAATTGGTATGTTTGTGCCCAATTTGGATTGGATGTTTGGAACCCGGAACACCCTGAAGCACATCTCCCAAGTGGAAGCTCCCATAGATTCACCAAGAATGAGACCGATTGGGGATTCAGTTCTTTGATAGATTTAAAACAATTGGCCTCAGCTAATACAGCTAGGAATACAACCCCTTATCCAATTTTAGAGAATAATAAGTTGAATATAACCGGTTACGTTAAAGTGATTGATGATTCTTCTACAGGGGTATTATGGCATTCATTTATAGATTACGATTCAAAGAAGGCATCAGGTTATGTGGGGTTAAATAATCAAGGTGCTACATGTTATTTAAATTCATTGTTGCAAAGTTATTTCACAACTAAATGTTTCAGGAAATTGGTTTATGAGATCCCAACTGATCTGATCTCTGGTGGAGTTCCATTGTCATTACAACGTATCTTTTACTTATTATCTACATCCAACGATCCTGTTGGGACTTTGGAATTAACAAAATCTTTCGGGTGGGATTCTTCTGATGCATTTACTCAACATGATGTTCAAGAATTGAATCGTATTTTGATGGACAAATTAGAAACTGCAATGAAGGGGTCTAATATTGAAGGAAAGTTGAATGATATATTTGTTGGAAAGATGAAATCGTATATTAAATGTGTTAATGTCCCATACGAATCACTGAGAGTTGAAGATTTTTGGGATATTCAATTAAATGTCAAAGGATTCCAGAATTTAGAAGATTCATTCAAAAACTACATCGAAATTGAAATGTTAGAAGGTGAGAACAAATATCAAGCAGGTGATGAGCATGGATATCAAGATGCCAAGAAGGGTGTGGTCTTTGAAGAGTTCCCACCTGTATTGCATTTACAATTAAAGAGGTTTGAGTATGATTTTATGGTTGATGATTTAGTGAAGATTGACGATTTTTATGAATTTCCTGACAAGATTGATTTGAAGCCTTATTTGGACGAAGATTTATCTAGCGACATTAAGGACCAAAACTGGAATTATAAATTACACGGAGTTCTTGTTCATCAAGGTAGTATTTCCAATGGTCATTATTACGCTATGATAAAACCCCATGCCAAAGACAATACTTGGTTAAGATTTGACGATGATAAAGTATGGAAAGTTACTCCAACCCAAGTGTTCCAAGATAATTTTGGTGCAGTTGATTTGACACAAGAGGAATTGAGTAAAATGACAAGATTAGAACAACAGGAACATTTAATGAGAAGAGTAACTTCTGCTTATATGTTGGTATATTATCGTGAAGAAGAATTACCTAATATCTTACCTGATGACGACAGCGTTATAGACTCATCAATCCCAGACCATATACCCAATCAAATTAAGTATGAACTTGAACAACGTGACAGATTGGAAAAGGCAAGACAAGAAGCATTATATTATACAGATGTGAAATTTATTACTGTGAATACTTTAAACCATCATGTAGGATTTGATTTGGCCTTGGATGACACTAGTGCAAGATTTTACGACGAGAGTTTGAGAGGAACTGCATGTGATCCTCTAGATTTCAAGGTGAAGAAGGATGATAGATTTGGTAGTTTGTATGAACTTGCAGCTAAGGAATTAGGATATCAAGATACAAATTCGATTAGACTACTAGCCGTTTGTCATAGACATAATCATTCAAATAGAGTTGATGCAGTTTTAGATGGAGATCTCAAGAATGCTGCGGTTAGCAATGTCTTTTCCACGAGTTTTACCAGGAAGTATGATAATATGGTGTTATATGTGGAGCAATTGAATAAGGATTTAAGAAACATAAATCAGCTTGTAACTTCTTCTGAATCTATTGATCCAAAGGACTTTAAATGGGGTCAAGTACTTTCTAAGATTGAAGAAGTTAGCACTGAGGTTGATCCAGATATGAAGTTTGTTGATATTCAAGAACACGGATCCCCAATAATCATATTCATCAAGTATTTTGATCCTATTTCACAAGAAATTAGAGGATTGTCTCATATGGCAGTTTCTAAAGATGACACCATTATTTCAATTGAAGACCCCATAAGACAATTCCTTGGTTTTAACAACGAAATCACTTTTGATTTTTTCGAAGAGTTATCTCCATTGAAGATTGAAAAGATAAATCCTACAGTCACGTTTTCTAAGCAAGAACTTAGTACTGGAGATATCATTACCGTTCAGATTAAAGATGTTGAGAAGTTAACTGAAGGTAAACAATTCCATAACCTAAAAGATTATTATAGATTTATGTTAACAAGGGCCCATATCTCAGTCAGACCTTTTAAAGCTGACAGAGATGAAGAAGATTCCGATTTTGTTGCTAATGAAGAAAATGGAAATGCTAAGGATCAAATTGAGACTGAAGACAATGAGATTACAAACAAGGAAATAGAAACTGCAAAGAACTTGAGTAAGACATTTGATATGTGGGTATCTAGCGATTATAGCTATCAACAGTTTGCAAAGGAGATTAGTTTAAGGTTAGGTCCTAATGTTGATCCTAATTATTTGAGAATATTCCTCTTGAGTAATCAAGGTCAAAGATATCCTTTGAAAACTGTTCATCATTTATCTCAATTTCTCGCCAAGACAGTTGCTGCCAATCAGTTAGTTCATTTTGAATATGAGATTCTTAATATCCCATTGAGAGAATATGAGAATTTGAAAGCATTTAAAATTCACTGGTTGACTAGTTTATTGCAATATCAAGTGTATGAATTGTTGGTTCCTAAAAAAGGTCTTGTGTCTGATTTGGTTAATAAGCTTATGCATAAAGTAAACATACCACAAAGACATTTAAAGCATCTTTTGTGTTGGAATGGTACTAGTCACAGCTATTATGATTTGCTTAAGTTTGATAAACCCTTAAGTCAGATCCAAGATGGTGTTGATCTTTATTGTGGGATTTTCCCAGCTGAGGTAGAAGTGTTAACTGCTCATGATTTAATTAAGAGATTCACGGATGAACCAGTTAATGAAGATGAAGATTTTGATAATGAGGCAGTAAAGGAAGAATATATCTTGGCTAAGAATGAGAGTAAGAATTTGAATTTGATTCCAGTTTATCATTTTTATAAGAATGGTGATTATCGTCATGGGATTCCATTTATATTCATCGCTTTTCCTAATGAATCATTTAAAGAAACTAAAGAAAGATTGCGTAGAAAACTTGGATTGGGAATTCAAGCATTTGATAAAATTAAGTTTGCATTGAGTGATAATAACATGGGTGCTTATTTGAATACGGAAGATGAATCATTAAATCTTTTCAATGAAATTGGTAACTCACGCTCAGGTCTGATTTCATTAGGACTTGATCATCCAGATCGATCTCCAAAACGTCCAAATCAATTCGATAAAGGTATTTCAATTAAGTAAAGGAGAGTCCCCATGGTTGTTGATTTGTCGTGTTTTTCTATTTTGTTTCTACGGTTGGCTATTTTTTATAATTTTCTTTTAATTATAGTTTATCTTTATTATATAGTATACAAGTTCATTTCTGGAATTGAAGTAGTCTTTTGGCGTGTTGTTCTCTAATATCCGTAGAACTAAGCTTTCCCTTCCATGAATTATCCGAGGTGGATTCTTCACTACCTATGACATTTATAACTGTAATATCTAATTCATTGAATCCATGATCTAATCTATATTTATTCACAAAATCACCTCCGGATACTGATTCAGCACTGATTATTAAACTGTCTATTTCTTTGACATATCCCGTTGGCCCACAAATATCATTAATCTCATAAAGTTCAAACTGAATGTCCCTTTGACCAACAATTAATCGAAAAAAGTCAAGCACAGATTGTTGACGGCTTTCGTAAGATTGTAGCACTTCAGCAAACTTCTTCTTCTTTAGCATTTCTGCTCCTGTTATACCCACAATTAATTTCCTCTTAGTTAAGAATGCGTTCATAGATAGAAGGATCTTATGGCCATCATGAATATGATCAAAAGTTCCACCAACTGCTGTAGTATCAAATTGTCCAGTTACTTTCCCACTAGTAGGATAGGCGACTTTGGGTAATTCAAATGAAAGCACTTCAGTTAACACTTGATGTAAATGAAGTGCCACGCTTTCTTCTTGTTGCAAAATGAAAGCCACATTCCAGTGTTGAATCAACTTGAAAATTTCGGCAGTTTCTGTTATATTGAATAAGATATTGACCTCAAAGTTATAATCATATCCTTTGTCTAAAGCAGCCTTTCTAGCAACATTGTAATAATAGAATAAGATTTCATTAAGATGGTTGGAATCCTTAATTGGTTCAACAATGAATATATCTAATCGGTTGATTCCGAATGCTCTCTCCTTGATCACGTGTTCAATTGCTTGAGAGTAATCGAATTGACATGGATTATTTATAATTATAACTGGGTTAGTCATCTTTTGCATAAAACTGGTTGTTCTAGAAGAATGCAAATTCATTGGTTTACTATTTACAATTTATGTGGAGGAAAAATTTACAGGTTTCTTTGATATTAATATACAGTTTTGTTTTATATACAGGAAAATTCATCAGAAAGATTTCATAAGTCCAATTTTGGTTTAATTTTGCAGCCTATTTACCTCATCAGTTACAGGGTATCACTTTTTAACTTGTTCATCAGCTTCTGTTTGTCCTTTAATAGCCGGTTCAGCGGTTTCGGCTTTAGCAGCATCGTCGACTTTAGCTTCACTTTCAACCTTAGCATCTTCAGTTGTCTTTACTTCTTCTGGCAACTCAACAGGCTCTTCAGCAGCAGCAGTTGGAACAGATGGTTCTGCTTCAGTTTCAATTTCTTCAACGACAGTTTCTTCAACAGCTTCGACCTTTACAGGCTCTTCAGCAGCTTCAACCTTTGCTGGTACTTCATTCGTTGCTGATTTGCTCTTTTCAACAGAATCCACAGCAGCAGGCTCCTTATCAGTTTTTAATTTGCCAGAAGTTTCTTCTTTGGCTTCAGTTTTACCAACAGATTTCCCGACAATAGTATTCTTATAAATCTTTTCGCATTGACGTTTGAGGGAAGCGTTAAAATCGTCCTTTCTAGAATCAAGTTCTCTTATGGCCCCAAGAGCACTATACAATCTAAGTTCATTCCTGTCTAATGTCTTTGCGTCATTCTTGACCAGCAATACCTCACGAATATAGTTCAATGATGGTTCAATGGAGTTTGAAAATTCTCTTTCTTCCAATTCAAGTGGGATTGTCTTTAATGGTCTATAGAACAAAATACCGGCTTTAACAATTAAATAATGGATTTGAAGTTTGTCTTCAGGTGATACATCCAACCATTCAGACTCTTGCAATCTGTTAATCACCTTATTGAAATTAGAAGTAAAAGTGTTTGAAATATATTTTCCCTGTCCATGTACACGTTCATGCCAAATAAGATAAGCCTGGGAGTAATTCAATATGTTCGTTAAGGAAGCTTTCAATTGTGAATGATTAATATAATATTTCTTGGAATTTCTTACTTGTAATACAGCCTTATCATAGTCATTGTAGTAATGTAAATCCATGAGCATTGCTTGCCAGATATTAATGGTGTGGAGTTGATTAGGAACAAGACCTCTTGGATTATAGATTGGTGATGCTAATACTGCAAACATTTCTATAATCAAATTAGTCCTTGTCGTTCCTTTTGCTCTTGAGTTTTGTTCTATTCTGTACATGAGGGTACTAAGCAATGAATGATCAACAATGGAAGCAATATTAGGTTTGTCAACACCTGATGCAATATAATTCACCTCTTCAGAATATCTCGGTATGCTTTCATCAGGAATTACTCCACGGGTTGCAACATTTTGCTTCTGAAATAATTTAGCTAAATCCAATTTAACACCTCCCCATTTAACAAGAGTATACCACATGGCAAATAAATATTCATTGAATCTACCCAAATTAATCATGGCATCGAATGTTTGATTCAAGATAAATGGATTAACTGGGTATTTTCTATCTTTACTCTCCATTTTACGTTGCATGAGTTTAGACATCTTCTTACCTTTCTTTCCTCTTGACTTTTCAAATAATTCATTGGAAAACACAGCAATACCTTCTTCATACGTCATTCTACGGTTGAACATTACTAATGGTTCTTCCTTGTAATTAATAAAATTTCTACTTCCGATTCTTGGAGGAGCAGGCATGATTACTTGTGGGTTTGCATTTGGCATTTCAGCATTAGGAACAACCGATTGAGGTAAAACATCATTCAAAGTCTCTTGGTATTCAGGATCAAAATAATCTGATGCTTCAGATATGGCTTCATTTATTCTTGAATCTGTTCTTTCTTGAAGCTTCTTGGTTGCAGTTGTAATCTCAGCAATATTTTTAGCTTTGGTTGTTTTAGCAACAAATTGTAAAAGCTCATTAACAAATGGTGAGAATTGATTTAACAAATTAAGTGCCTTTTCATTGTATCTGTAATGGGATCCGGACTTAGGTCCAGTATTCGTACCAAAGGTCACATCAACATGGGTAGAAATATAATTGGATACTAAATAAATATCAATATCAGTAAATCTCTTCTTTGCCAATTCGGTTCTAAATCGCTTCATTGCTTCTTCATCTTCGGAATCTTCTGGTGGTGGTCTAGGTGGCATTGCTGTTTTCATAGCTTGTGCAAATACAACATCTGCACTTTTAACTACCCATGCCTCGACATCTAATAATTTAAGAATACGTTCATTACCACTTAATCTGGAATCATCCATAATTTCTTGTCTTTGATGTTGAGCAAATTTTCTTAAACCAAGTAACATGATTGAGAATGTATGAGCATTAGCATGAAGTGGAATCAACTCGACATTTTCAGCAGGAGCTAAATTATCGAAAAATTTCCAAGCATGGGCAAGATTATTAGAGAAGTTCTTAACTAAAACATTCAAACATGCGTTAAAAGCTTCAATACCACAAGTCAGGGCCTTAGTGCTATCAGTGCTTGCTATAATACGTTGACGGACAAATGTAGAAGCGACTCTTTCAGCAAGTGCGTCATCTACTTTCCCCCATTCACTTGCTTTAGAAATAGCATCAAATAACATTACATACGTATACTCGTTTGGTGGGATACCTGAATCTTTTCTCTTTTGGAATAATTTCAATCCTTCTTGTACACCATTTTTCTCAATAACCCATCTCATAATCAAATTCATACCAGGAGCTGCAGCAGCTTTGGTACTCATGTTTGCTAAATATAAAGCTCTTGCTGGATCATTATCAATCTCTAATAATTGTAAGATATTCTTGGCAATATAGAAAGGTTCCTCTAATTGATCCATGTTTGTACCTAAAAGAGCAAGCATTAATCCACGTTCGGGTCTCTTCTTGGTAATTTCTTTAAATTTCATTAAATTGTCGAAAACCCATTTTGCTTTTGGAGAATCAAATTTCAAATCATGGGCGTTTAATGTTGTTATATCTAATGAATGACCTTCGTCATCGACAAATAATGAAGCGTCATATTTCAGGATAAGAGTTTCAAGTGCTTTACGAAGATCATATTCACCTGATTTTGGTTTTTGTGGTTTGAAGGTGGTCTGAGATTTGGTTGGGAGGGAGATTACTCCGGAGTCTATATATTGTTGTAATTTATCTTGGAAACTTTGTGGTTTACGTTCATAGAATTTTCCTCGTGGGGCATCTCTATCATATGGTCTATCTGATCTTTCTCTATCATATGGTCTACCCGATCTTTCTCTATCAGATGGTCTATTTGATCTTTCTCTATCATATGGTCTATTTGATCTTTCTCTATCATATGGTCTGTTTGATCTTTCTCTATCATATGGTCTGTTCGATCTTTCACTATCAAATGATCTGCGTGGTTTCCCTCCTTCCCATGATATATTTGATCCCTCTCCATCATTTGATCTGTTTGATCTTTCATTATCATATGGTCTGTTTGATCTTTCTCTGTCGAATGGTCTGTCTGATCTTTCTCTGTTGAATGGTCTGTCTGATCTTTCTCTGTTGAATGGTCTGTCTGATATTTCCCTATCAAATGGTCTATTTGATCTATCTCCGTCGAATGATCTCTTTGGCCTGTCACTATCATATGGACGACTCAGTCTTTCTCTATCAAATGATCTATTTGGCCCTTCTCTATCAAACGCCCTGTCTGATCCAAACTTATTAAATGATCTATCTGATCCGAACTTATTAAATGATCTGTCTGATCCGTTTCTATCAAACGATCTACCTGATCCGAATTTATCAAATGACCTCCTTGGACCATCTCTATCAAATGATCTAGCGGACCTTTCTCCACCATATGAACCACCTGATTTTTCTCTATCATATGTTCTCGATGAACCTTCATTGTCAAAGGATCTTCTGGGTCTATCACCACCAAATTTTGGTCTATCAAATGACCTATCTGATCTATCTTTGGAAAATAAGGAAGTATTAGAGCTAGAAAGATATCTAGATAATATTAATGGTCTTCTGGAAAGCAATAATGCATTAGTGGATAATCGTAACATGCTATCCTTACCCTTTTGCTTATTGGTTAAGTAGAAAGAAGGTAAGTAAATTCTGCAACCAAAAATAAACGTGAAAAATTAATGAGAGGAAATAAATTTTGTGCGATGAGTTACTCGCGCCATCAGACAAAACATCAAAACTTTAGTACCAGAGATATTGAATGACGATCTTTCGTTTAGGCAGTAGATTTAGGACTACCAATTGAAAAATACTTAAAGCTTTCGACAAGTAACTCTGTTAGGGGAAATGGGCGATGGAAATGATACTGCTAGAAATGTCCAACTACAGAAACAAAAACAGCAATGGAAACAATTGAAACGGACAATCGAGAAAAGCATCACCAACTTAGACACCAACAACATCAAATCAACAGTAATAGAGTTATTCAAATGTAATCTCATACGAGGAAAAGGATTATTCGTACGATGTTTAATGAAGTGGCAGTTAATAGATTATAGATATGCTGCTATGTTTTCCTGTTTGGTTGCTGTTATTAATTCAAAAATACCAGAAATTGGTGAATTATTATGTAAACGATTAGTTATACAATTCAAAAAGAATTATATTAAGAATCATAGAAGGAATATTATAGCTTGTTTATTGTTTCTTGGAAATCTTGTCAATCAACAAGTTGTAAGTGAAATTGTCATGTTACAAATTATACAATTATTATTGGAATCACCGAATGATGAGAGTATTGAAATAGCTGTACGAGTTTTAAAAGTTATTGGTGCACATTTAGATAAGCATTCTCAAGCAGCTTCCAATATGATATTTGATAGACTTCGAGATATTCTTCAGGATGATAAATCAATCGGAGAAGGTCCAAAAAAGCAGATTACGAGTTTGATTAACTTACGAAGATCCAAGTTTAAAGGGTTTCCAAGTATACCCAAAGAATTCGATATAGTTGAAGATGAAGATAGGGAGACACATATAATCGATTTACAAGATGACGATATCCTAGCAGAAGACGAGTTAAACATTTTTCAGTATGACGAAGAATATGATGACCATGAAGAGGAGTATGAAGAACTACGAAAGGAAATATTAGAAGAAGAGGAGGGCGAGAATACAGAACCACAATCAAGCGAGGTTGTCCCTGGTAAGGAAGCCATAGTTGTCCCAGATGAAAAGATAACAGATATGTCCCAACAAGATCTCGTACAGTTTCAGAAAACAGTCTATCTAACAATCATGTCATCAATGTCATCCGACGAAGCAGTACATAAACTTCTACGCCTCAAGAAATCTAAGACCCGAGTCAAAGATGAGGATCCTCTCGATGATGATGAAGTGTTAGCAGATATGATTATCAAATGTTGTTCCCAAGAAAAGACCTATTCTAAATACTTTGGAATAATCATCGAGAAATTATGCGGATTCAATCAACATTGGCATGATATCTTTGTCAATTTATTCAAGAAATATTATACCTTAATTGAAAACTTTGAAACTAATTCAATTCGGAATATTGGGAAATTATTTGGACATTTATTTGCATCTGATCAAATTGAATTAAGTTCAGCTTGGAATGAAATTCAGTTAACTGAACAAGATACGAATCCAGCTATTCGAATCTTATTAAAATTCATATTTCAAGAAATGATTGAAGGATTGGGGATAAAGGAAGTCAAAGAACGCTTAATCAATGATGAATATATCAAACCACATATTCGTGGATTATTGCCTGTTGTGGATGTGACATGGGAAGATGCTGATCATTTACGATTCTCAATCAATTTCTTCACTGCAATTGGTTTGGGAACCTTAACTGATGAAATGAGAGACGTTTTGAAAAATCTACCAGCGCCTCCAGAAAGGGGTAGGAGTAGATCACGCAGTGGTAGTTCCCGTAGTAGTTATTCCGAAGGTAGTTATTCTAGGAGTCGTTCCAGAAGTTATTCTAGATCAGTCAGTTATTCTCGATCACCAAGCTATTCACGTAGTAGAAGCAGATCCCGGAGCATATCCCGAGGTAGACCCAGATCCCGAAGTGATTCCAAAAGTAGATCTCAAAGTTATTCAAGAAGTCCAGCTAATGGTAAATCAAGATCATATTCTCGCTCACCAATTGATAGGGGAAGACAACAACGACAACTTTCTAACGATGGACAAGAATCAAGAACTCCTTCACGTGAACCAAGAATGAAACGGAATAGATCAATTTCGCCTTCAATCAATGAAAAACAAAGGAATATCAAGCGGAATAGATAGAATGGTTGTGGGATGTCCAATTCACCTCCACTTATGTAGTCTTTGTCTATTTGTATGGATTTATAGTATAAACTTGACAGTCCTTAATGGAGAATCAATTTGTTATATGTATTCGGATTTATCGCAGGGTAAAGTCCATAAATTACACAAAAAGCCCCGAGATGCCAACTCAAAAAAATAATTTTTTGGACGTTGCAAAATGAATTTTACAGGTTAGGATAAGAAGGCGAGTCATACCGGAGAAATTCGGATGTGCCAAGGTCCAAGAGTGACGAAATGATAGGTTCCGTTTGGATGAGTTAGTATTAGCAATTTTGGTGAATATAAGATAAGCAGAACATATAATAAATTTGTGTCTTCTGTCAATTGAATGAAAAAACCGTTTTAATGTCAATAACACGGTAAAAATAAATCTGTTGACATTTTTTTACTGGTTAAATTGAAAATTTTTCTCCATTATTACAGATTGTGGTATCCTGTATATAAATCCCCATAATTTAAAATTGTGACCTAAAATAGATGGAGGTCTAAACTGTAAAAAATAAAAAAATTTATAGCCAATTAAAATAAAGTGTTTATAAATAAATAATATTGAATTGGTAATGGAGTTTAGTAATTTTTTCAGTCAGTCAGTCAGTCTCCCTTATAGGCTTCAGTAAATTATATAAACAATTCAATTGAACCTTAAATTTTTCACATTTGAATTTTTTTTCTTTTCTCTTTCTTCTTTTCTCTTTTCTCTTTCTATTATAACAACTTTTAATAATACACATACTACAAAATGCCAGCTCCATTTGAACAAGGTTCCGAAAAGAAGGGTGCTACTTTATTCAAGACCAGATGTTTACAATGTCACACTGTTGAAGAAGGTGGTCCACACAAGGTTGGTCCAAATTTACACGGTATCTTTGGTAGAAAATCCGGTTTAGCTGCTGGTTACTCTTATACTGATGCTAACAAGAAGAAGGGTGTTGTTTGGTCTGAACAAACCATGTCTGATTATTTGGAAAACCCAAAGAAGTATATTCCAGGTACTAAGATGGCCTTTGGTGGTTTAAAGAAACCAAAGGACAGAAACGATTTAGTTACTTACTTAGCTTCTGCTACTAAATAAGTAAACTAGGATTCTGGTTAACGAAGAATGCATTGGAGAGAATTGGGTTGAGAAATGATGGAAAATCATTGGATATTTAGTATATTTGGGAAATATCCTTTGAGTTGTGTTTGATTTTGGTTTTAATTTGACATTTTATGAAATCATTTAAGATAGATATTTTTTATTTCTAGAAGAAATATTCTGTACATATATATACTTTTAATATTATTAAAAATCTTTGATAATTATCTTGATGTTTTGTAGATAAGAGTAGAAGAGGAGGATAGAATTGAGCAACTAGAATGTAACCGGCGAATGTGTCGAGCATTTAGGAAATGTTTTATTACAAAAGCTAGTCATTCCAGGTAACAACCTTCCTTTTGACCATGTAAGATTCAATTTGATAATTTTTCAAATTCCGCTTATTGCCAATTATGAAAAATTTGAAAAAAAAATCTATTGTCACGTGCGCGGTTTTCAAACTCCGGAAGCTTTCATATGCCGAAAGAGATACAAATTCTATACTCTTACAAGGGATATGAAATTGTGAAAATTGGCATTGCTAAAGTCAGTTACCCGGGGTTTCAGATTGCATTCCACTTCATTTCAAGTATTCTATCTTGAAAGAATACAAAACAATGAAAACTGCAGAACTTCAACTTATCGTTGGAAGAATGATCTGAAGTAACAACGATTCAGAGTTGTAACAAAAGACTCATAATCGCTTAAAAGGGTACTTGTTCTTCTGTAGAATAATGGCAGCAAGCTGGGGGCTTGTATTGTAATACATTGTTGTCCGTCGAATACAACTGATGTATTTTATTAAGACAGGAAGAATACCAATCAACGGTTTTTTTTTGGCATGCTGAGCAATCGAACAATAGAAAATTGAATCAACGTCTTCTTTTTCTCAACACCACTACCCTATTCACACACCAAGCCAATACAATGAACAATACAAAAATACAAGTGGAGGTGGACCCCACCGAAGACACAGAATGGAATGATATCTTAAGACAACACGGTATCATTCCCGAAAGACCACCATCACCAACTGAAGAATTAGAAGCAGCACTTGAAGAAGCAGTAAGGAAACAACATGAAAATCGATTAGACAGTAAAGATCTTGATGAGTTAGAAGAATTAGAAGATGAAGAAGATGAAGATTTTTTGAATTTTTATAAACAAAAAAGAATGAATGAATTAAAACAACTTACAGAAAAGAAAAAGTATGGATATGTATTACCGGTGAGTAAAAATGAATATGAAGATGAAATTACTAAAGCTTCTAAAGATACTTATGTATTGGTTCATATGTCTTTACTGTCAAGTTTACAGAGTAGATTATTAGGTTCAATTTTGTCAACTATTGCTACTAAGTTTTCTGAATTGAAGATTTGTGATATACCTGCCACTAGATGTATTGAGAATTATCCAGAATCAAATTGTCCTACATTGGTGATATATCATAAGGCCAATGTAATTAAGCAATATATTACTTTAACTCAACTAGGTGGAAATGCAACTACAGTAAAAGATATTGAAAAAGTATTGGTTGATGTCGGTGCAATTGATATTAATGATAAAAGATTATTAATAAATCAAGATGATGACGATCTTCAAGAAGAAAGAAGATTGAGATTTACTAAGAAATCCGTAAGAGGTAAAGGAGATATTGGTGTGGGTGAAGATGATAGTGATGATGACTTTTTTGATTAAAGAAAGCACTAACTACTCATGCCAAAATTTGATGTATTATTTTATAGACTTTCCCCCTTCCAATATTAATAGACGAAAATATAAATATTTCCCTTAACCATTGAGTAGTGTATATAATCAGATTTGTAGCTAATCAGAATTTGAATAAGAGAGTGTGGTGTTGGTTTGGTGAATCGCTTAGAGCATAAACTCTATTCGGCTAATTACACGTTGGGTCTTTGTATTTATTTTTTTGGCTGCGAACACTAAGAAAATTATTTACGAGTGTGAGTTTTGTTTTTTTGTCTGTGCCTTTTCTAATTTCGTTTAATAAAAAATTGGTTGCCAAAAATTTACAACGTCAATTCCTTTTAGTGTGACAAGTCAATTACAAAAGACAAACAATATTATGTCAATCAAAGACCCCTATATTGAACCAGGAGATACAATGGGTATGATTGCCCCATCAATGGTTACTTCCCCAATGAGAAATAAACAACAACAACAACAACCCACATTTGGATCACCTTCAACAATAACCGCTGGGAAATTTTTATTAGATCCATTGAATCAACAACTGCCATTAGATATCCTATCATCCTCAACTCCTTCTAGTGCCCATGGTAATCCCAAAAATGATGACGAAAATGATTTATTAGAATTATCGTTTGATCCATCAGTGGTTGATCGTGAATATACATTTGATGTTGAATCTGATCATTCTCATACTTCAGAAGTTGAAAGAACAATATTACAATCACATATCATAGAAGTCAAAGTCCCAGAATCGAAACAAAGTCTTTCTGCTGAAATGAATGTTGCCCAGATTACGTCGTCTTCATCTTCGTCGGCTACTTCATTAGCTAATGCTAGTGGAGTATTGTTTGGAATTCCTGATTCGGCATTATTAAGAAATCATCAAGGTCACCAGAGGAAAAAGAGTACGGCTGATGTGCTTTCGGATGATGATGGACTTGAATATGAAACGGCATCTACTACTGCTCTTAGCACTATTGTTAGACGAGAATCTTCACCTCAACCTGAACCACCTACTGTTGTTGGAGATGATAATGAGAAATTAGGTATTGAAACTGTGATTGAGATCAAGACCCCTGATGAACAAGTGCAACCACCACCTGAATCGGCGGAAATTTTGGCTACTGCATTTTCCAAATTGACAGATACTAATATTAATGAAGAAGCTGGAGATTGTGAAATTAATACTAATCCTGTTGTTACAGAACTTCAAACGGAACCAAAGATGAAAGTATTTAAAATTCAATCCCCGAATAGAAATCACCAAGATGGGAATGGACCAATTATTGAAAAAAGTCCATTAGAATCTGAGCTACCTACCAAGAATAGTTGGATTTTACAAGATTATGAACAATTGTTTGGATATGACAAGAATTTCCATTCGGAGATCAATCTTGCGAAATCATTAAGATTTATTGATGAACATAATGATAAAATCCCCGATTTGAGTCAAGAATCAATTATTTATCTTTCTACGAGAATAGTTAATCCGGGGAAAGTATTAAGTCTTTATTTTGATTCAAAATTCAACTTACGAGATTTATCCACTCCCCCCACAAAGAAGATTATTTATATTGATTTATTATTGAATAATAATGGATGTAATATATTATTACAAATTTTGAAATATTTCAATGAAAATCACCATGGAGCTATTAAAAAGACCCAAGAGATCCATATTAGAATCCTGGCATCTTGCATTGAACAAATGAATTTCGTGCTTGAAAGTCTTATGGAATTAGAATCATTTTATCATCAAGTAAAGACTCTTGGATTATTTATTGGATTACATACTTTTCATGAACAAGATTGTTTTTATGTTATTGATAAAGCCATGGATAATAATTCTCAGAAATTTAAATTACCTACAGGATTAAAGAAATTATGTTTATCTGGGTTTGAATTGACTGATTTTATTCAATTGCCGATGTCACTTGAACTGATTAGTTTACATAATATTTGTTCTTTAAATTTTAGTAAATTTAATTTACTTAAAAAGTTATCTAGTCTTCATATTAGTGGTAATGATGGTCATAAAATCAATTTATTTGGACGAGTATCAAATCTTCCTGTGGGATTTGCCGATCTTAAAGAAATCAAATTTGATAGTTCACTTCTGGTTATAAATCCCAATTTTGGGAAATTTCAACAATTAACTCAATTAGGATTTCAAAATTTAGATTTTGCCACCACGAGACAATTAAAATTTCCTAATGGATTAAAAAAATTAGAATTTATAAATTGTCAAATTAGTTCACATATGTCGGCAATACCTGATTCTTTAAAGAGTTTGATTATTATTGGTGGGAAATGGAGTCCTCAACGAAATCCAAATTTAACCAGATTATTAAGTTTGAAAATTATTGATGTTGATGTTAAAGATTTGACGGAAAAATTGATGGCTGCAAAGAATTTATTTCATTTAGAAGTTTCAGGGGCATATTTATTAAATATTGAAAAATTGAAATTATCAACAAAATTGAAATATCTTAAATTGGTCAAAGTTAATTTAGAAGATTTTGATTTAGGTAAGAAGTTACCTACATGTTTGGAGACTATTTATTTGGATAATAATAATTTAAATTCAATTAATGAATTACCATTACTTAAGAAATGTAAATCATTACGAGTATCTAATAATAATATTTATGGGAAAGTTGATTTAAAACAACAAGATTCTATTGAAGAAGTGAATTTCCATGGAAATGAAACATTAATGGGGATTGAAGTTTCGTCAACTACAAAATTTTTGAATTGTTCAGGTAGTAAAGTTCATGAATTAATTGGACATAATCTTACAAAACTTATTTTGAATGGATGTACATTAATTGATTGGGAAACATTTCAAATTCCATCGTTGGTTAGTCAATTAAGTGTACAAAATTGTGAATTATTAAAATTTGAATGTAAGACCCAAGGTGATAATCAATTTCTTAAGATGTTTGATTTATCTCATAATTGTATCGAGAAATTTGATTTAAGTAATTTTATTAAACTTGAAGATATTGATTTATCATATAATAAACTACTGCAAATTTCACAACAATCATTTTTTTCACCAAATAATTCCAATATCAAATCTATAAATGTTAAAGATAATCAGATTCATCTGGTTGAATTGAATGAATTGACAAATCTTGAATGGTTACAATTGGCAGATAATGAATTAACTGATTTGAATAGTGTGAAATTACCTTCAAGTTTACTTACACTTATATTGAATGATAATAATTTATGTCAAGTTAATGAAGGGTTTGTATTATCGGAAAAATTATGTCATTTAGAAATGAGTAGATGTAAATTAACTCAGTTTATTCAAATATTACCAAAATCAATGTTATCACTTTGTTTAAGTTGTAATAAATTACATTCTAAATCATTTTCAATTAGAATTGGTAATAATGGAAAGGGGAATTTAAAATTATTAGATTTGAATAATAATTTATTTAAATCAATTGATTTGGATATGTTTAAACGATTAAATATGTCAGAAATTAATTTAACTAGAAATATGTTTGATGTTATTCCAATTCATTGTCCTGAGAATATATTAAGTGTTTTATTTGATAGATCATATGAGGCTGGGAATACTAGTTTCTGAGGAGATAAAGTGGAAAAGGATGGTGTTTGATGTTGATTATTGCATTTTGGAGGGTTTTTGCTACAGTATAAAGGGTGGTGGTTTCTATCTATTCTTTAATTATGTAGTTCAGTATTTATATAGGCAAAATTCTCATAATAAAATTAAAATATTAAGAAACAGAAAAATAAAAATTGCAACCAAAATGAAAAAATGTCATGCATATAAAAATTACTATGATGTAATATGCAGTATACTGTATTCTCTGTTAACTATCGTATGCTCTGTGTTAACCATCTCTAACAGTTTACATTGCTTCAATACAAACGAGCAAAGTATCAAGTGACTACCGTTGTTAGCTACCAATGTTACACTTTTCCGAAAGTATACCATAAGGAAACCAGGAGAATAGTTCATAGGGAGATGTACAAAATACTAAGAATAAATTATTAATCATCATTTTGACAGGTGTATATTAAAAACTGCTGATAGATAGATTTATAATTAAATGTCAATTGAAAGCGCTGCAGCAGTTGTTAATTAAAAAAAAAAAAAAAAAATAATTTTTAAAATTTTTTGATCTTTTAATTTCAATACGCACCATACAATTTATTTGAAATTGGCTTTTATTAAGGTACATATATTAACTACTGCCCATCTAATTTATTCATCTTTCATTAGTTACGCCTTTGCCTTCACATATTCCACTTTTTCCATCAACACATACAAACCACTTATAGAGTTACTCACCCACCTACACATAACCCCAGCTTTAATCTGAGTGGTTACAGCGCTGTCCATTGTTCATTTAAGCTTTCTTCCCACACACCAAAAAAATGTCATCATCCAGAAAAACTATCCCCGGATCATCAACCACTGGCAGTAAAACAATTCCCTACACCAACAGAACAGACTCCATAGTCATTACTTCCGCATCTTCATCATCCTCGTCTACATCCATGTCACCATCGACAACTAATGGCTGGTCAAATCATAATGATGGCGAAAGAGAAGTGCGAAATGGTGGTGGTGGGAGATTTATTCAAGAATTAACACCACCACCTGATAATTATGCTAGTATTACTTCATGTAGTCATATTAAATCAGTATTAGAGTCACGAGCTAAAGAAACTGTATTTGAAACTTATAGACAAGCAGTTACTATTTCACAACCAATTACATCAAATCAAATTTATTTATCTAAAAAAGATGGTACTAAGATTCCTTTCAATAAAATTTTAAATAAAAAATCAAATTCATTAAAATGTTCAGAATGTAAATTAAATAATTTCCAAAATTCATTAATATGTTTACAATGTCCTCATGTTGGTTGTTTTCAAGATCATATAAATTCAAATCATGCATTTTTACATTATAAACTGACACAACATTTATTTGCAATCGATTCAAGATCAGGGTTATTATATTGTTTCCTGTGTGGTAATTATATCAATCATCCAGACCTAGAACATATTCGTCTGGAAATTATGAATAGTGTGACCGGCGGGGCTAGTACCTGTCCACAATATGATCAACCTGATATTGTTGCAAATTATACTGATCCAAATAAAGTTGCAATTCATGGCTTGAAAGGATTTGTTAATCTTGGAGCTACATGTTTTATGAGTTCTATATTACAAACCATATTACATAATCCAATTATAAAATATCAATTTTTTAATAATGATATTCATTATTTCAATTGTGAAAAACAACATGATCAAGGTATAAATGGTGGAAGTATAGATGAAAATAATGCCTGTATTACATGTAGTATTGATCAAATATTTCAATATTTCTTCACATCCCCCACAATTGAAGGATATGGAATGACTAATTTATTAACTACAGCATGGTATAAAAAGAAATCTTTGGCAGGTTTCCAAGAACAAGATGCTCATGAATTTTGGCAATTCTTATTAAATGAATTTCATTTGGATCATAATAGAATATTACAGAATTTAGGTCAAACTACTACATCGGATAAGAAATGTGGTTGTATAACTCATTCAACCTTTGCATTTGAATTACAAAGTTCAATAAAATGTTCAAAATGTGGAGAAATCACCGAAACCATTGATCCCATGATTGATCTCTCCCTAGAAATCAATCAAGCATACAAGAAATCATCTCACAACAGTCATGATATAACCTTATATGATTGTCTTGATTTATTTACATCGGAAGAAAAATTGGATATTTTATATACATGTAAATTTTGTCAAGAAAAATCTCAAAAACCTACCAAAACATTAAAATTAAAATCAATCCCTCCTGTCCTACCTATTCAACTTAAACGATTTGAACATAATATCATGAATGATTCAACTTCAAAAATTGAAACTCCAGTCATAACCCCATTATTCTTAAATCTTACCAAATATTGCGTAGAATCGTCAACCACAAGTTCCAATTCCAAAGAGCTTATCGACGGGGATAAGATATTTGAATTATTTGCGGTGGTATATCATATGGGATCAGTCAATACAGGGCATTATATCGTATATATCAAGAATGGATCTGGTCAATGGTTTAAATTTGATGATAGTGTTATTTCATTAGTAAGTCAACAAGAAGTGATGAGTACGAATGCATATTTGTTATATTATATAACTCATAGGATTTAATAGAGAAAATAGCGGATATGTATTTGTGGTTGCTTTGCATTTTTCATATAATTATATAATATTAGTATTAGGTGTAGTTAATTGATATGATTATATGATTCAATATTGGAATGGTTGCGAATTGATTCGGGCATTTTTCGCAATTTGTGGCTCCGGAAACGGAGTCAATATTCTCTGTTCCCCACAAGAAAAAATACTCTGGAAATTCCAACACCGTTTGGATTATGACCATACAAAAACAAAAAAATACTTCAATAACCACACGACTTTTCTTCTTTCCATCAATTCAATAATTATCCACATCCAAATATGTTCAGCACCACAATCCGCAATAACCCAATCAAAAAACTCTCCCCCAAGGACTACACCACCCTTGTATCCACCCCAACCACCACCACCCGCAAAATCATCCCCATAGACGCCACATGGTATCTCTCCTCCCCCCATAATCCCGAAACCCAATTCCTCACCCAAGACCGACTTCCACAAGCGGCCTATTTCGATCTTGATAAACATATCACCCCCTCGCCATATCCCCACATGTTCCCTCCTCCACAGGTTTGGAATTCGATGATGGAGGAATTAGGGATCAGGAATGGTGATGAGGTGGTTATATATGATCGTCTGGGGGTGTTTAGTGGGTGTAGAGTCGCGTTCATGTTTGCCGTAGCGGGGAGTCAATCAGGTGTAGGCTTGTTGCATACTTATCTGAAGTATATTGAGGAGGGATATGAGTTGGATAAAGCTCCCGTTGAGAGTGTGAGAACCGGCGTGAAAGGAGATGAAGTTGGGGGGGTAGGGATTAGGGTAGATGAAGAGGTTTGGGAACGGAATTATCGAAATTGGATAATTGAATATGATGAGGTTTTGAAGTTTGTTAAGAACGGGAATGTGGGCCGGGAGGTGTTGATATTTGATGCAAGACCAAATAAGAGATTTACGGCTGAGGTGAATGAACCCCGCCCAGGGATAAAATCGGGACATATTCCCGGATCTCTCTCTTTGCCATTTTCATCGGTGATTACTGACCAAGGGTTGTTTAAGACTCCGGAAGAGATTCGAGAGGTTTTGAAGCAGGATTTGGGGATTGGTTGTTCAGGAAAGGAATTGGTTGAGAAGTATAAAGGAGGGATTATTGCTAGTTGTGGGAGTGGTGTTACTGCTTGTGTGATTAAATTTGCGATTGAATCGGCATTGGGTGTTCCGGTGAGAGTATATGATGGTAGTTGGTCTGAGTATGGGCATAGAACTGATGAAGAATTTGTTGAAACTGGACCAGGAATTGGTAAATTAAGTGGATTGGATAGTGCAAGTGGGAGTGATGTAAAGATTGATGTAGATGAATTGTTGATTAAACAAAGAGAGTATTTAGATAGCTTATAAATCTGTTTTATATATATGCATATTCAATATAATTATTATTATATAAATAATTAACTAAAAACAATTTAAGAGTTTATGTATGACTTTAAAATAACCAATGTGTATACAAACAAAAACGTAGACAAAAAAAGAACAAGGACCAAAATATATATAACTTATTGTTTAAAAGAACTATAAAACCAACAAAAACTCTGGAGGGTGGTAAGTAAGTAGTGGGTAGTGAGATGCGTGTAAGACGACTAAAGCGGATGACTATTATACAACAACAACAACAAAAAATAATAAAACACTGGATATATATAAAAATAAAAGACAAACAATTAACAAAGATGTATCAATGAGGTGGTGGAATGAGGTGGTTGGAATGTGATGGGGGATGGACAGTATTTATATAGATTCATATTCATCATCAGGTTGAGGGAATGATAAGAATTTATATTGTTTTTTAGTAATATCATATAAATCATTCAATGCAGCATCATCAACAAACCAACTAACTCTACCAGCTGCACCTTCATTAACAATTGAACTTGGTAACCCCTTTTCTGGTCTTTCCATTATAGTTCTAATAATTGGAGCTTTAGTTAACCCTTCAACTACAAAGGTGACTCTTGCTGCATGACAAATTACTGGAATTGATAATGTAATTCTATTTTTGGGTCCCAGTGGTGCATTCCAAACAGGTAAACACCATGCTAATTTTTCTCGTAATTGTTCACCAAAATTAGGAAATAATGAAGCAATATGACCATCAGGAGCACAACCTAATAATAATAAATCAAACATGGGTAATTTCACGGAATCTTTTTTAGCAAAATTTCTTATTAATTGTTTTTCATAATCATCGGCAGCTTCTTGATTATCATAAATTAATGATTCATCAACATGATAAACATTTGGTTTTTTATCACCTTTAATTAAATCAAAAATTTCTCTTTTTGCTTGACCATAATTTGAATCAGGAGAATGAAACGGTACTAATCTTTCATCAGCAAAATAAATATCCCATTTATCCCATTCAATATAATCTTGTCTTGGTAATAAACCTTGATGTAAGATTTTGATTAAGGACCCACCAGAAATGGCAATTTTAAATCTTGTTTCTTGTCTTTTGGGGATCTTCTTTTCCTTTTTAAATTTTCCTCCATTATTGCCATTATTACTACTACTAGTCATTTGAAAATTTATTCCATTTTGAGATTGACTTGGTGAATGTAATGGAGATTGATTTGATACAGAAACTGTACTTGGAGTTTTTGACATGGGAGGTTTTTGTTGTTTAATGATTTCAATTTGTTTTAAATCAGTTGTATTATATAATGTTTGATTTTGTGCTGATATGACATGATCTGCTACTGCATCAGCAACCCCGACAAATCCTGGGAATGAATAAATTAAAGGAACGGTTGTTGTCATTTGGGAATAGGGAAGGAGTGTATTAGGTGTTTAGTCTGTATGTGTTATATGATACTTGGTTGTTGATAGTAGATACTATTGTTTTATTTATGTATTAAAATATACACCGAATTGAAATGGTGGATTGGATGGGGGGTGTAAAAAGGTATATAAGTAAATGAGTAATTAATTAAAATGAGTTGTTAGTTGTTAATTGAGTGTCCAAAAAAAAAAAATCTATTTGGAGTGTGTGTGTAGAGGTGTCCGAATTACTCTGTAATTAATGTATGTATGTATTGAGAAAGAAAAAAACTGGAAGGGAAAAAAAAAAAGGATTCAAAAATTTAATATTTAATATTTAAACAAATGTTGCGTGGTTTGTTTTGGTTTAAATTACAATTTGTACGTGACTTTGGGTAAGTTTACAAATTGTGTTGAAAAACGTTGATTTCGTCTCTATTTCTTTACAAAAGTGTAATTGAAAATCTAAATTTCAAAAAAGAAGTGATCAAATTTAGAGAAGAGAAGAATAACTAAGAGGAGACTTGTAATCTAACAAATCAATTGTACTCGTGTGTGTAAAGTAAATGTAAATTTTTATTTTTCATTGTTTGATCTTTTTTTTTTGTTTGCTATTGTTACAATTGTTTAATAACAATGAAAGGATAAGTTAGCCATAAGTATGAGTTGTTGTTACTGATGATCTATAGTGATTTAGTATACAAGTAAGTGGTTAAAGACGAAGAAGAAGAAAGTAAAAGATGATTTATTTAAAGTTTATTTTAATTGATCCTTTTTTTGGGTATCTTCAGGTTAAAGTTATAACATACAAACCATTAGAACCAATTGATCGTTACCTGGCTCAAAACTTGCAGCTAACAAGGGTCATGATCTACATAAATAAATTATATATTAGTGTCCAGTGTTTGTTAGCCAGATACTATATTACTGCATAGTTAGTGTATCTTAACAACACTACTACAAACAACAATTATGGATCGGTATCTTATCATTCAATCTCTCAATGTTCTTTAAACTTTCTAGAAAAATCTTTTTTTACAGAATCGTCACAGTACATAATTTAAATTATAAAATAATATTTTCACATACTATAGATTAGAAATATTTTTGTATGTGTTAAAATTGATTGCCCTTCCCCTTCCCCCCTTGTAAAAAAGATCACATGACTGTAACATTGCCACAGTAATCCATCCAATCATTAATCAACAACAACAACTAATCTCTATTATATTTTATACTACCAAAGATAAACTTCGTTCCCCCATCCTCCAACGTATTTTTTTCAACGTAACACAATGAATTAACACAAAATTATCAAAAGAAGATCCAAAGACTCCCAAATTGGAAATATTCAACGGAGTTTTCTTTTGTGATAAGGTTGCAAAATTAACATTTCCTAAGAGACACTTTTATACTGTATACTGGTTTATTTGATCTTGGAAATTGGTTGAATCATAAGCTCTACTTGCTCTGTTTGTTTTTTTGTTTTATTTTGCGAACTATATTCCTTTGTACCCTACCAATTGGTTCAGTTCTACTTGTCTATGTCGTCAATTTTACAACAGTCGCGACACATGTTCTGCAATGACATGGACCCCCGGGTTTTTTTTGATGTTTTTTTCTTCTCCTTCTAAACTTATTGCTTCAAGAATGAAAGGTCATTTCAATTGAATTTTTGCCATCAGAAACTCTTTAGTAACAGAACAATGACAATCAATAGTTATTTCGAATTAACATTTCATTTAGTTTCTAAATATATCAATACTTTATACCCTTCAACTTCTGATTATAAATTAACTCAAATTGTTAGTGATACCAAATTGAAACAATCAGAATTATATATTAAAGATGAAAAAATCTTAATATTCAGTTTCACAGAAATATCTAAATATCAATCATTAGTCAATGTAATCAATATAGAAGGTAGATTGGATAATGCATTATTCAATTGGGAATGGTTCTCTCTAGATGATATAAAATTCCCACTTGAAGATGAAACTGAAATCCCCCAAGATATAATTGAGAAATTTAATAAAAAATTTAGAATCTTACTTGATCATGAAAAAGCTTCATCAATATTTGAACATCATCATGGAGGGAATTCTCATGATGTAGAAGCAAAAGAACCAATAATTGAAGAACAACAAACAGATACAGAAGAAATCCCACAATCAGCCACCCCTGAAATCCCATTCAACCCTCCTTCTCACCCACCTCCAGCATCCACCACTTCACAACAACCATTCCCAGAACAAAAGGCACGTCCGGCAGACATGCCCGATTTTGACGACGAATACGAAATCAAATCCCACCCCCCACAATTCTCTCAACCACACATCCCAACTATCGGATCCGACGATGTAAACCCACCTGGCGGATCAAATCCACTCATGAAACCATATCTTGACCCACTCCAATCCGGACCAGATGGGGGCATGTATCCCACTCCCAATCATCCCATATTTGGACAGCCACCCTCGGGTGGGAATACTTCCAGGCTCGGGGTTCCTCCTGGTGCGAGATTTGATGATCCTTATGGGGAGGATAATTTGGATGATTTGGGGATGGGGTTGCCCGGGAATCTTAGGGGTGGACCTCCGGGTGCTGGAGGGCCTGGAGGGCCTCATATGGGAGGATTTGGTGGTCCTCCTGGTGGGTTTGGAGGGTTTGGCAGTGGAGGTCTGACTTTTGATAGGTTTGGGGAGTGAGTTTTAATTGTTTTTTTAAATTGGATTGTTAGTTAGGAATTAAAGTATATATTTATATAATAATGGAAAGTTTTACTTAAAGTGTTAGTCTTCTTCTATAGACTATTGAGTGTAGATACTTTTTGTGTGTCTGGAAGTTACATGGAAAGGTGGTTGGTTGTAAAAATTGAAGTTTTAGAAATTTTTGTTGCAAAAAAATGAACAAGAATAAAACCATATTTAAAACAGCATAATTTATTAAGATTCCAGTATAGTTTTGCCTTATATTCTAGTACGGATTCCAGAGTGAAGGTAGAGGCAGCTCAAAAGTAGCTTGTGAATTATTAGAAATTGTAATCTAATTACTGGTCGCTCACAGGTTAACTACAGAAATACAGTGGGCTCGGTTGCAAACAATATTAAGGCAGAAAATCCGCCGTATCAGGACTCTTAGCACCTTCCCAACATCAATTCAAATGTGAATTAGATTCTTAGGGCATTTGAAGTTCGATCCGAAGTCTTGTACATATACGTTCCGAAATGTCACAACAGAAGTGGCTTTATCCTCATCAAAAACTCCAATAATCAAGCCTTTTCAGAAAGTTCGCATTCATATTTTGAGTATGGGGTGAACGGAATGGCTTTTTACATTTCCCCAAGTTCAGACATTTATACGAAGGCGTTTACAGGGATTTTGAATCTATTGTTGGTTTTGATAGATAATGGACTGACGATACAAAAAAATAATTGTCTCTAAACTCTATTTAAGTAACTAATTTTTTAGAAAGTCGATGAGACAATTGGCTCCATGTGTTCCTTTGCATTAGGAGACAAATAATGGCTTTTGAGAGCTCTAGAATGCTTTAAAAACACAGATATACAATAGGAACACACGCATTGGAAGACATATGAACCGAGTAAGAAAAATTCAGGTAATATGTGTCAAATATTATTTTCCCATCTTATTCCAAAATCTTTCCTAATCCATCTATGAATCTAGTCGTAAAGAGTAAAGATCCTTCGTACGTTTTTTGACATCAAGTTAATACCTTCCCCAGGTGATTTCCAGAAATATTGTCAAACTAGACTCTTTTCCCAATGAGGAAGTTCGTTGGATCTTGGATTTCCTAATCAGGAAATATGACTGCAAAAAAAAAATTTTTGCACCAAAATTCCCACCAATGCAAAACGAGTTCTTACCCGAAATCAGTTAAAGATTGATCAGGAGAATGTTCCTTTTATATAATAAATAATTTCTTGGATAATGGAGAAATTAAACAAATCCCCGAAAGATCCTTCTTATTTTATTTTTGAAATTTGAATTTATTCTTTATATAATTTCCTGAAATCCTTTACAATCCCAAAAATTTGAATTTTCCTTTTCACAACAACTAACAAAAGCAACATATTTATACCCTTTGTCAATCGTTTATTGATTTCAAAAACTAGAAAACATATCCAATGTCTCCTCAATTTAATAAAGAAGAAGCATGGTTTTTGGAAAATCATCCACATAGTCCAACCAAACCCAGACCCGCTCATGATATTGACTCTTATAATATAAATGATAGTTCTAGAAGACTATCAGATCCAAGAATTTCAACTACTCATATGTATAGTTCATTCCTTAGATCAACTAATCAATTCAATGATGATCCATTTAGTGATGCATTTGGAGAAGACTACGATACATGTGCTGAATCTTTTGGAATGTATCAACAACAACAACAACAAAAACAACAAAACTACGAATCAAACTTACATAACTCCCAATATTCACCAATACATGAAAAAATGAATCCATATACTAAACCCAATGAAACTTCCAAGAAGACTGGCAGGCCCTATTCTCAAGGTGGAGATGATACTAGTACTCTTGAAGAACAACCGGAATTGCAGAGACAAGATAGGTGGTTTTCATGGTTGTTTTCAAAGCAAATCCCTCCAATACCCAGTGATGATGAAAGGGAATTTTATCCTTGGAAAATATGTTCTCCATTCAAGAGATTGGGGTTTTGGTGGTTATGGCCAATAATCAAAAAGGGATATTTAAGAACCTTACATCCTGAAGATTTATTTAAATTAACTCCAGAATTAACAGTGGAAGAAATGCATCAGAAATGGGAAGCTCATTTAGATACCATTTTACAGCTGGCTAAATTTAATCATTTGAAAGAAAATCATGATTTATCTAATTTTGATTGGCCCACTTATGCTATTCCCTATGCTTTATTTTTGACTTTTAAATGGCCATATTTGTTTTCAAGTGCTTGTTTGGCCCTAGCATTTGTATGTACGACCACTTCACCATTATTAACTAGACAATTGATTGATTATGTCCAATTCAGATATTTCGGATTAGAAACCACTTATAATAAAGGTATCAAATACAGTGTTCTTTCCGTTTGCTTGATCTTTATTAATGGGTTATTATTGAATCATTTCTTTCATAATGCCATGATTGTAGGTGCACAATCAAAAGCAGTGTTGACAAAGGCATTATTAACCAAATCTTTCAAATTGAGTTCAAAATCAAGATATCAATTTCCAGTTGGGAGAATTACATCTTTGATGAGTACTGATTTATCGAGAATAGATATGGCTATTGGGTTCCAACCTTTGATTTTCTGTTTTCCGATTCCAATTGTTATTTCGATAGCATTATTGGTGAATGGGATTGGAATTGCTTCATTGGCTGGGATTTTCTTATTCATTGTTTCATTGTTTGTTTGTGCTGGTTTAACTAGAGTGTTGTTCAAGGCTAGACAACAAGGGGTCAAATATACCGATGAAAGAGTTTCATTAATGAGAGAAATATTGAATAATTTGAAGAATATCAAATATTATGCCTGGGAAGCAGCTTATAAATTATCCATTACCAAAGTTAGAGAAAAGGAAATGAAATATTTATTTACGATCAAAGTATTGAGAAATTTCATTACTGCTTATGCTGTTACATTACCGGTTTTAACTTCAATGATATCATTTGTGACGATGTGGGCAACTGGTTCAATGAGATCTCCTGGTGAAGTCTTTTCTTCCTTGAGTTTATATGCTATTTTAGCCCAAGCTATTATGTTATTACCCATTGCTTTAGCTACTGGTGCTGATGCTTTGATTGGTTTCACTAGATGTAGACAATATTTATCAGCTGATGAGTTTTCTTATGAATTGAATTATAATTTAATGAAACAAGAGAAATTGTTTTATACTGGACATGCCGTGCCTACGTCTTTGAAAGGAAGTGTTATTGAAGTTAAACATGCCAATTTTGAATGGGAAGCTTTTGCTGATGATTTAGATTCTGAATTATGGGAAACCACAAACAAGAAGAAGAACAAGAAATCTAACAAGAAGAAGAAGGATGAGAAGAGTCAATTTACTTATGAAGTAGACAGTGCGGCATCGTCCTCATCAGATACCCTTGAATCGTCATCCATATTTTCTTCCAAAGTTCAATTTTCTGGGTTGCAGGATATAAACCTCTCAATCAAGAAGAGTGAATTCATTATCATCACTGGTCTAATCGGTTGTGGGAAAACTTCCTTACTTCACGCATTAGCAGGTATAATGAAATTAATCAATCCAGGAACAGGTTCAGTCAAGATCTACGATGATGTATTATTATGTTCTACAACTTGGATCCAAAATGCCACCGTTCGTGATAATATCATATTTGGGAAACCATTCGATATCAAGAAATACAATAAGGTACTCTATGCATGTGCATTATATGATGATCTTAAGACATTACCTGCTGGTGACATGACTGAGATTGGTGAAAGGGGGATTACGTTATCTGGTGGTCAAAAGGCTCGTATCAATCTTGCTAGGGCTTGTTATTCTGACGCAGAGGTTTTGTTGTTGGATGATGTCATATCTGCTGTTGATTCCCGTGTTGCAAGACATATTGTGAATGAATTGTTTAAGGGGTTGTTGAAGGATAAGACTATTGTTTTGGCTACTCATCAATTGGGGATTTTAGGTTTTGCTGATAGAGTGGTGTTTTTGAATAAGAATGGAACTATTGATGTTGGTGGTGTTGGTGAATTGACAAGGAGGAATTCTGATTTCAGAAGTTTGATTGAGTATAATAGTCAAGAGGAAGAAGGTGATAAGCCATTGGTTCACAAAGCTACTACTAAGAAAGAATCTGGACCAAATGATGATGAAATTGTGAGCAGTTTAAGTGATGGTAGAACAACATCTGTTGAAGAAACTCCAGTTAATGCAATCTCATGGGATGTCTATAAGAAATACATTCAATTAGGATCAGGTGTGTTTGGCAGGGCTGCTGTTCCAGTGTTACTTTTGGTGATCATTTTTGCTACTTTCTTCCAAGTCTTTACTAATACTTGGTTATCATTTTGGGTTGAACACAAGTTCATTGGTAAATCTGATCATTTCTATGTTGCAATTTATGTCTTGTTGGCTGTGTTAACTGTTGTATTCACCGCTATTGAATTTACGATGTTGGCATATATGCAAAACACTTCAGCTGAAATCTTGAATGTTAAGGCAGTTGCTAAGATTTTACATGTCCCAATGAGTTTTATTGATACCACCCCTTTAGGTAGAGTCTTGAATAGATTCACTAAAGATACTGATGATTTGGATAATGAAATTGGTGAACAGATGAGATTGTTTATTTTCCCATTGGCTTTAATCTTTGGTATTATGATATTGTGTACTTGTTATTTACCTTATTTCGCTTTGGCTGTTCCATTCTTGGCTATTGGGTTTGTATTTTTGGCTAATGTCTATCAAGCTTCTCTGAGAGAAATCAAGAGAGTGGAAGGTGTTCAAAGATCGATGGTTTATAGTAATTTCAATGAAACTTTAACTGGTATGGCTACTATTAAAGCATATGATGCTGAAGCTGACTTCATTGCCAAGAATGATTATTATATCAATAAGATGAATGAAGCATACTTTTTATCTATTGCTAGTCAAAGATGGTTATGTGTTCATTTAGATATGCTTACTTCAAGTTTTGCGTTGATAATCTCCATGTTATGTATTACTGAACAATTCAAGATCAGTGCATCATCTACTGGACTTTTATTATCTTATGTGATTCAAATTGTTGGTGTTCTTTCGTTGTCGGTTAGATCAATGACTGAAGTTGAAAACAAGATGAGTTCAGTTGAACGTATTCATGAATATGCTTTCCATTTACCACAAGAAGCTGCTTATCATAAGGTAGAATGTCAACCTCCTCACCAATGGCCTTCTGCTGGTCATATCAGATTTTGTGATGTTCATCTTAGATATAGATCCAATTTACCTTTGGTTTTAAAAGGATTGAATGCTAATTTCCTTCCTGGTGAAAAGGTTGGTATTGTTGGTAGAACCGGTGCTGGTAAATCTTCAATTATGGCTGCATTATATAGATTAACTGAACTTGAAAAAGGAATGATTGAAATCGATGGCATTGATATTTCACAAATTGGATTGCATGACTTAAGATCAAAATTATCAATTATCCCACAAGATCCAGTTATATTCCAAGGAACTATTAGAAAGAACTTGGATCCATTCAATGAATATGATGATCATTTATTATGGGATGCATTAAAGACTGCTGGATTAATTGATGCTGGGGAATTACCACATGTGAAATTAACTAGCGAGGAAACAAGAAATAGAGCTGGACTCGAACAATTACATAAATTCCATTTAGATCGTGCTGTTGAAGATGATGGTAATAATTATTCCCTTGGTGAAAAGCAATTGATTGCATTGGCTAGATCATTAGTACGTAATTCGAATATATTGGTGCTTGATGAAGCTACTAGTTCTGTTGATTTTGAAACTGATGCTAGGATTCAAAATACTTTGGCTACTGAGTTTAAGAAATCTACTGTTTTGTGTATTGCTCATAGATTGAAGACTATTTTGAATTATGACACGATTATGGTGATGGATCAAGGAAAGATTGTGGAGAAGGGTGGACCATTGGAATTGTTTAATCGAAATGGAATTTTCAGACAAATGTGTGAAAAAGCCAATATCAGAGTAGAGGATTTTTAGATGGATTTGTTTTTAATTGTTAATAGATTGTTTATATAGTATCTTTGTGTATAAATTTTAATGAAGTACATTTATTTTAGAATTGTTTGTAATAGCTTCAAGAGCATGTAGAAAAGGCAGCGTTTCAGATCATATGAATTTAGGTCATCCAATTAATAGAACCACTACAGCTTGTCGAACATTTGATTTGATACACCACTCTAGTGTACAGTTATAGACATTTATTGTACAAGATATAATATCACACTCTAAGAAAATAAGTTGCTTATTTCATAGTTTCACCAAATCTAGTGGTATCCATTCTCATCAACTCCCTAAGAGCCATCGTAGCATATGAACTAACACCCAACGCCATCTTAACAACTACAGCCTTCTTATCACCCTCGCTCTGTATGATTCTACTTGGTTCTTCTTCCCCTTCACCCTTCTTCAAATCAAGCATTTCCAAATCAGTTCTGACAATAGGTGCTTTATCATTAGAATAATGGACAATCTCATAGGAAAGATTAGTTGGTTTTGACATAACTTTACGATATGAACCTGGAAGTGAGAATTCTTGATTCTTTCTTGCGAGCTTAAATGGATTAAGATTATCCTTTGCCATAACGTCGATATAGACTTGCATGAGTGATTCATTGGTTGGATAGGTGATTTTGAAACCTGGAGTTGGGAGGATGATATCAAAGATAGTATATTTTCCGGAATCGATATCTTCCTTGGTGAGTGGTTTTACCTTAATGTCATCCCTGTTGGCGATATCTTCTTCTTCTAAATCGGCATCTGGTTGTAATTTGTCATCATCGATGACTAAATCACCTTCTTGTAATTCTAATCCAAACATTTCAATACGTTTCAGGGCAACTGTATTCCAAACGTATGATTGATATGCGTGAACATAGATTCTCTTAAGGTTTCTTGGGATGGCCATAATACTTTGAAAATATGAACTATCGGCATATTCACCTTCTTTATTCTTATTGTCTTTGCTTAAAGATTTAAGGATACAGCTTTCAGCTACAAAATAGTGGGGTAATGTTTTTACAGCAGCTGCTGCATCTCTAGTCTCAGTCCAAATCTTTCTAGCTTCAAATGAAGGGTTATCGACGCTGAGTTGTTGTCCTATTAACATATCGACAAATGATTTCCAATTTTCGTTGATTAATTGAATTCCAAGTATATGAGTTGGGACAGCAAATGAACCAAATCTTTGCATACCGAAATAATTAATGAATCCATGTTCTTTCAAGGATTCAAATCCTTCTTCAACCACTTTTTCAACATTTCCACATTCTGAACTAACATCTCTGATTGTAATTATGAATTCATTCCCCTTTAATTCTCCCAATCCTAATGAATAATCTTCATATTTGAACCCACCGAGAATTATATTTGGAGCAAGTGCTTTATTCAAGGAATTTATTCTAAGGACTTTTCCCTTTTCCACACTTAATCGTTGACAAGTGACACCACGTCTATCTTTGGTACCAGCATATTTGATTTGATTTTTAGGGATTCGTAATAATCTTGTAATGTTGTTGGCAATATCCATAGTATCTCTATTTGCCTTAAATACGGTAAAATGTAAATATGGTTTAAATTTCCCAGCACCATAATTTATAACTCCATTTTCATCAACATGATGCATACTTTCATCAGGACGAGGTTTTCTGGATGATTTTTTAGACATGGCGATTTTGAATGTATTTTCAGGAGAAGTGATTGTTTCTAATTTTCCTTGAAATGCGGCTCTGATTAATTTATGAATTGTAGTTCTGGTGTCCTTATCATCAAAGGATGATTTAGTTTCCATGTTGTTTCCAGTTTTGAATAATTCTTCAATTTGGGCCAATTCTTCTGGAGTGAAATATTTCAATATTTCAGTACGGTGCTCTTCTGATAATTCATATTTTGGAAGTTCGTTCTCTTTAGCTTCTCTTGCTTCTTTTGCGGCTTTACGCTCTGCTAAAATTGCTTGAATTTCTTCTTGGGTTTTTCCTTCTAATTCAGCTCTTTGTTTTTCACGTTCTTCAAGACGTTTTTCTTTCAGACTTTTCCCGACATCAATTCCTTTATCTTCTAAATGGATGACTTTTCCGGATGTATCGATTTCATTGACTTGGAAATCTGAATATAAGGTCTTGATATATCCTGTGAATCCAACGGCGTTGGGGTTAATGAATTGAGTAATTCCAACATCTGGTTCTCTTAAACCGGATTGTAAGACTTTTGGTTTTTTGGTTTCTCCTTGAGAAGACGTAGAAATGTCTGACTCTGAAATTGCTCTTTTGTCTGACATTTTTCTACTACTTATTCTATAAAGAAGCTTATGTTTAATTGCTAGTTATTTAAGATGTTTTAACATTTGCTTTTGGTGACTAAGAGTAGAAAGCTCATCGCATAAAACTCAGTTTCGTTTTTTTTCCATTGGTTCGTATTTTTTATTTTTTATTTTTTCGCTGGAAGGAAAATGACAGAAGTTGCAAATTTAAAAGGAAATTGTTTGTGGTTGCAAAAATTTACGTGTTTCATTTATTAACCAATCTACTACTCCACCATCCCTGCTTGATTATTCCTATCTATTAAATTTAATATTAGCTGAAGACATATACCCCTGCTAACACAATACTCAGCTAAATAGAAACCCCATGCTTAAATCATTCATCAATCAAGATAATTCCTTCTTAATCGAAAGTGAACGAGCAGTTACCACAACCACAACCACAACCGCCAATAATTCTAACAACAACGTCCTCAAAAGATCTTCATTATCAAATGTTTCCACTTCCATTAGACTACCTTCATTCGGATTACGCGATGAAAAGAAACGCAATAATTTTTTAAAAGTCTGTAGTTGGCCATTTAGTAAGATGGAAAGTTTACCTGAATTACCCCAACAACAACAGCAACAACAACCTACCAATCCTCCAATTATTCCTCCACCACCCCCAAATGATGAATATATTAGTGATTCAGATAACGAGGATCGAGATGTAACTATAAGAAATAAAACTATTGGAATGAGAAGGAATAATAATAATAATCATGTTCAACATTCGGGGAATACTCCATTGGTGGGGATAAATCCTTCATTGGAAAATATAAATCATAATTCGGAAAGATTTATCAAAGTTTTCAATAGGATGACATCGCGAAAACCCCAAGAGAATAATAATATCATTAGTAAGAAACGGGTTATTGTGTTAACCAATATAATTAATTCAATGGGGATTAATAGTGTCTTACAACAAGTATGTGGAGGTCCATTAGAAAAAATCATTAGTTTACCTGATGGTACTATTGAATTATATTTCATATTTCCAGAACATGCAAAACAATTCTATACATATGGAAAAGCAACTGGATTATTAATGGTAAATGGACAAAAATTACGAGTTGAATGGAAAGATGAAGGAGAAGGAGGATATCACCCACAATTATCCAAAGCTTTATTGACAGATATAATTTCTAATGGATGTAGGAGATGTCTTATATTATCAAAAGTTGTTCCGGGGAAGAGGTTACGAAATGGAGATAAGATGTTTTATCCCGAGGCTGATATTCATTATTCACAAGATTTGGATATAGAAGAAGTTAGAAGTGATTTTAGTGAGTTTGGATATATTCTTGATATTGGAAGTGTTATTTCGAGGAAATTATGTTTTAGTATATTTTATGATGATATTAGAAGTGCAATATTTGCCAAACTTGAGTTGGAAACTATTGGAAGTGAATTGAATTTGAAGTATAAGAGTTGGTCTGTTTGGTATGGGAAAGATATAACCGATAGACCATGCTTTGTTTTATAAAGGTTTTCTTATCTCTCTTTATCTTTATAGGTTGCTTTTATTTTTATTTCATATGAAAGATTTTGCAATTATATTTCCTAATTGGGCGAAAATGTAAATAAACAATACGACCGAAAATTTTTCCTGCTTATAAGAAAAAACAACACACCCACCATAATCCCAAATCGCAACTTCACCACTAATTCAATTATCCAAGAAAACTACCAAACCTCCCAAGTATTTATATATATCCAACCAAAATTCCAAACAAAAACAAATAAATAATGTCTTCTTCTCGTCAATCAATACGTTCGAGATCAGCCATGAGTAATTCCTCACCCACAATATCCTCCCTCACCACCCCCTCCAAATCTCGTGTCTCAGACTTCAAACGCCCTCCATCCCGTTCAAGCACCTATTCTCCACTCCAACCACCCAGAAGAATGTCCACTTCCTCCCGTCCCGTCTCGGCAATGGGAAATCTCGGGGGCAGTAGACCTACCACTCCTTCATATTCTAGACCGGGGACTCCATCAGCGGGATATGCGAGGGTGGAAGCGTATACTGGAACCATCAGCGTTTCTATTCGTCCCAATCCGAAAAGTGTGACTAATGAATCAGGACATAATTGGGAGATTGATTCTCGGGAGAATACGATTCGGAATACGTCTGATGGGACTTGTTTCCCATTTGATAATGTATTTGACGCCAATGAAGAATTGACGAATAAACATGTCTATGATAGGTGTTGTTATGGTGTGGTTGAAAAAGTTTTGAATGAGGGATATAATGGGACTGTGTTTGCGTATGGGATGACAGGATCGGGGAAGACGTTTAGTATAAAAGGTGTAGAAGGTGATCCTGGGTTTGTTGAGCTTGCGATTAATGATATTTTTGAAAAGATTGATAATGGGGATGGGAATGGGTTGATGAAGTATGATATTGGGGTTTCTTATCTTGAGATATATAATGAGAAGATTATTGATTTATTAAATTCGAATGCGGGGACAGGGGGGCCGCCCACGGGAGAATTGAAGATTAGAGATGATCCTGAATTTGGGATTAAGGTGATTGGATTAAGTTCACCTAGTATAACTTCGAAATCTCAATTATTGGAACTTATAAGAAAGGGAGATTTAAATAGAAAAACCTCCGCTACTGATTTCAACGCCAGATCATCACGGTCTCATTCAATTCTTCAAATTAAAATAACTTCCACTAGTTTGATTTCAAATACATCCACAAAGGCAACATTATCATTATGTGATTTAGCAGGGTCAGAAAGAGCTTCAACAAGTGTGGAAAGACGGAAAGAGGGTTCATATATTAATAAATCATTACTTGCGTTGTCGAATGTTATCAATAGATTGTCATCTTCAAGTTTAGAACATGTACCTTATCGTGATTCGAAATTAACGAGAATATTACAACCGGCCTTAAGTGGATCTTCATTAGTGCTGATTTTGTGTACTATTCATATGGGAAATATGTCAGGAGAGACATATAAGACATTGAGATTTGCTGCTCGTGCGAAAGATATTGTGATTAGTGTTGAGAGGAATAAGAGTACTAGAGTGAATGGTGGTGCTGATGCTAAGATGATAATGGAATTACAACAGGTGATTAACCAACAAAGACAAGAACTTGATGTATTAAGACATTCCCAAAGGAGTATTAGTGAGGGTGGAGGTGACAGCTATAGGGTTAATGAATTAGAAGCAGAAAATAAAACATTAAGAGAAAAGATTGATCATTTAACTAGATTAACTGATTTATCCCAAACTGAGACAATAATAGTTAAGAATGATGTATTGAATGATATATTAGGATCAAGTGGATTAGATAATCCTCAAATTGTTATGGCAAATATTGAAGATTTTTATAAACGAGTTCAATATGAAGTTAATGAATATAGAAGTTATATTTCTCAATTAGAAAATCAATTAAAATTAACTCATCAAATGAATAATTTGACTGAGAATTCAACTAATAATCTTGGAAATGATGAAATACAACAATTATTAACCGATCAAGAAGAAGAGATATATCAATTAAAAGAACAATTGAAGGATAAAGATCAAATTATTAAAGGATTATCTAAAACATCAAGATTAAGACAATTAGTTGATTCTTCTAATATTATGAATCATCATCATCATAATCATAATAATAATTATGATACTAGTATGATTGATTCAAAGAGAAGTAGTAATTTATTTTCAAGAGTAATGATTGATAAAGAAAATATTGAACCTGAATTACGAGAATTTAAAATAAGTCCAAAGAAATCAAAACCGGTTAAAGATAATATTTTAATGAATAATACATCCAATAATATTATGATATAAGTTTTAGTTAGTTAATAGTTAATTGGTAACTCTGATAGTTTATGTTTATTATTATGTGTGTACATTTAATAAAATGATATTATTGTGTTAAAGAAATGATTGATGATAAGATTAGAGATGACGTCATTAATTGCAATAAACAGCCGTTTTTTTTCAATTTTTTCTCGTTCGACAAAGGAACAAAGAGATTGCGGTTAAACTTGTATTAAAGACTTGAATTAGTGCAATGTTGTCTTCGTTTCGTTCCCCACCGGATGAGTAATTGATATCTATAAGCACAATACACAAGAAACAATCCCCCCCCCTATACGGAGGTGTATTTCCATAGGGGTTTAACTAATTACTTACATAATTCTTATTCTTCTAAGTTTGACAACAACAACAGAAGAAGAAAAAATAATATTTAATTAATTAAATGATCAATTTTATTTTTTAAGGGGGTAATAGTAATAGTAATAGTAATGGAAAGGTAAATCATTTTGTTTTGTTTTAAACAACAACCTTCTTTTTTTTTTGACAACCCAAATACGATTCAGATCAAATAGAACAGATCAATAAAGGTTCTTATTATTAAATATCTCCCATTCATTGGTTATTCTTCCATTTGGCATCTAGATTTGAAGATACAATTTTCAGTTGGTTGTTGTTACAAGGTATATTTCCAAAAAGATAGGGGTGGTTTTTCATTGTATGATAAATGCATCGTATCTTTAAAAGACACAAGTCTACTCCCATCAATCAATATCCAACTCCTGAAAGTTCTCCAGAAGAAAATACTAGAAGAAGAAGATTTACTGTAGCTGTACCTTCACCTGCTGCTACCAGAACTACCTCGACAAATATCTCATGGACTACTCCATCTCAATTCGAATATGAAGTATTATATCCTAGAAATTATCGAAGAGTAAATAATACTGATGATGGATCCGATAATGAATCGGTAGCACTCTCTGAAGGAGATACTATTGTAGCTGATTATACTCAATGTTTAGAATTACAAGAAACTTATATTGAGAATTTTACATTATATTTACCATTTATAATGAGACGAGTAAGAAATATTGAAGATAGAAGATTGGAAGGTCATGAAATATTTAATGGAATGCGACTACATGAATTAAACCGTCCAATTGTAGATTTAGATCCTGATGATGCTCCCACAATCCATGAAGAATGTCCTACTGATATGCCAATACAAATGAATGGTGCTAGAATTTTAGATAAAAATCTTTCAAGATATAAATTAAAACGTCAATTAATCATGGTTGAAGGGATTCTTAAACATAATACTTATATTTTCCCTAGTCGAGAATCATTTGAATTTTTCAAACAATTAAGATCAGATATTAAAGAAAGTCGACGAAATCTGATTATAGTATATGGACCAAATGGAACTATTGAACGAATAGAGAATCATCTGCATCTTCTGCATCTGCATCTGCATGAGATACCTAACATTAATGGTACAATTGATGATAGAAAACATATAATCCCCATGGAATATAAGATTAAAGGAATGGGATTACCATTATTAAAAATGCAAAGTCCCATGATGTCATTCTTTCGTAAGAATACACCTTATTTATTATTTAAACGATATCTTGAAGTGCCCCCTCCACCACCAAATCCCGAAGATAAGAAAACTGAAGAAGATTTTGAAACATATACAATTTGTACTGTCCAACTGAAATTTTTCACCAGTTTTAGAAGATTTATATTTGAATTCACCTTTCAATCTCAACCAGCATTTAAAATTGCCGTTTTCCAAAGTAATTATAGACCATTTGCTGATTTTAATTATAAACATACTCGATTTAGAATAATTGGACCGGCGACTACTCTGGGATTAATGCAAGAATTTAACCCTCTTATGAGATTATTAGTATTGGATGATGATCAATGTTCATTTACTGATACAGTATATAATAAAAAATCATTTGGATTCCTGGATTTAGTCAAAAAGAGTAAAAAATCGGGTTCGTCATCCTTATCATCATCATCACCATCACCATCAACTTCATCTACTCATATCTCGAATCAATATCAAGAATTCATCGAACTGGATCCAACGACATACATAAACCCAATGCCAAGAAGTGAACTCGCTGCAGAAGATATAACTATCTTTGCTCAACCCAGTAGTAAATTCATAAGCAGTAATCTCCCTCCATTTGGTTCATGTAAAGAAGGATTCCTATATCAAGATCCAAATCCCCATATTATGCAGATTCCCAAGAAATTCACCGAGGCGGGGCAGATTGAAATGTATCAGGATGATACTTTCTTAACTGAGAACCCGAATAGTACATTATCGATAGATGCTGATTCGATTGTATTAATGTGTATTTTTGCGACTATGAGATACGTAAGTATTCAAAATCTTGCTAGTAATGTGAATGTGTCGGCTTTGAGTTTTATGGGAAGGATGGAAAGTTTGAGATATTCAGGTATAACGGGGAATCATAGTAGAGGATTTACGGGGATATAGATTCATGAGAATGATATATATTTTTATATGCTATTTATAAAATCTTGTTGTTGAACTGCTAGAGAAAGATATGTATAAATACAGAAAAGATATTTGTAAGTTTTTTCATCACACCGTGCGCAAAGAGGTTTAATAACGTTCTGGAGATCTTGATCTTTCTCTTCTTGGTGGAGACCTAGAAGGCGATCTGGAATATTTCCCTCTTCCATAATCACCATCTCTACTTCCTCTATCACCACCTTCACGTTGTTCACCACCTCTTCTCTCTCCTCCTTCACGATCATCTCTATATCTATCGGCTCTATTGTCATAAGTAGGACCACGGCTACTACGGTATTCACCCCTATCACTACCATAACTTCCACCACGACCACCTCTGTATCCACCATCACCACGATATCCACCATATCCACCACCACGGCCGCCACCATAGCCATAATCACCACGATATCCGCCATATCCACCGCGGGAACCACTGCCATAATCTCCACGATATCCACCATATCCACCTCTACCACCTCTAGGTGGACCATAACTACCATATCCCCCTCTTGGAGCACTACTATAGGCACCACCTCTTGGAGCATATCCGTATCCACCTCTACCTCTGAATCCACCTCTGGTTCTAACGGAATATGGATCGGATCTGGCGACTTGAACAACAAGTCCATCTTTTAAGGAATAGGGTAATGTTTTCCCATCTAATTCCAAAGCTTTTTCACAACTTTCTGCATCTTTATATTCTACAAATGCGTATTTTTCCCCGTCGTCGGTTCTGGGTGGGGGGATGTCTAATCTGACTAATTCACCATATCTAAATTATGTTAGTTTTCTTTGGATTGTTCTTTAATATTATTTAGTTTTGTTTGTAGTTGAATTCTTTCTGTTCTATTTGTTTTTGTTCTCTCTTTTTGATTGATATTTTGGAGAAATTGAAAAGGAAAGGGAAGGAAATGAAATGAAAGGAAATGATTTCTGGAAAATTGGGGAAGGAAGGAATGAAGTAATATAAACTTGGAAGGAAGGAATGAATGACTGAAGGATTGATTGATTGGATGCATATGAATGATTTCTTGGATATTTCAATGCTAAACTCTGGGGACTTTCGGGAATTGTTTGATTAACAATGAGAATCCAATGGGTGGGGGCAGTGAATCAGAAAGATCCACTAGAAAGACAGACAGACAGATAGAAATAGAAGAATCCTATATAAATCAGAACTGATAGAAGTTAAACATAAAAAAAAATCAAAAAGTAAAGAAGTGAAAAATAAAAGAAACAAAAAAGTATTCTCTATTGTTTGGTTAGCCATGAACTTTCATACATACTTTTCAAAATCTGGAGCTAAATCAGCTGCCTTAGATTCTTTTGAGAATCCTGTAACATATAATGTATTCTTTGGCATGATTGTGTTGTATTGTGTTGTGTGTTGCTTTAAGAAGAACCAAGAAGAAGAATTGAAACAAATTTTTTTGAAATCGTCGGATTTGTCTTTTTTTTTACTTTTTTTTTTTGTTTTTGGGTGGTTGAATTTTGGTATAAAGTACACGACTGTGGTTGTTGGATTAGCAATTGGTTTGGATGTATGTAGCACCGCCTATCACTACCACACGTTCATAAAGTTAAAAGGAGGTCTATCAAAGCGTAATTGAGTATCAATTGGTTGATATGAGTGAATTTAATTTGCTGGAAGTTTTCTAAAAAAAAATTGTGTTTCTTCCACAGTCTTGCGGAAGACTGACCCGTATTGCCGTACCAATAGGAATGGCTAAGGAAGCGTCCCCCCTGGTCTCTACAAACACACTCTCCATCTTGATGAGATAGGCTCTAGGTAGTATCTCCTTCTATTCTTATTGATTGTATATTTTATTTTGTTACATAATTTTTTACAAAAAGACAAAGAGAGGTTGAAAACACTAATCTAATGTACACACATATATATATAAACAGAGAAAGATATTCTACATGGATAATATAAAAACGACCTATAAATATAAACCCTACATTATACTTAGCTGTTTCTTTCCTTAATTACGATTCTTTTTATTGAATTTCTTAAACCCCCCTTTTTTAAAATTCTTTCTATGATTAAATCTCTTTTTATTATGATGTCCATTACCTAATCCTTGATCAACTAATCCAATTTCTCTAGCTAAAGCAGTTCCTAATTCAACCCCAAATTTCTCAACCCTAATTAAATCCTTTTTGGCAGCTTCAGCAGCTGCTTCATCTCCAAATTTTTCAGCTCTTGAAACCTTCTTACGTAATAATTCAACTGCTAATTGTTTTCTTTCTTCTGGTGAAAGAATTTTTGGTGGTTCTGGTTTTTCTTCTTCCGGTTGAATTACAGTTAATGTTTTACCTTCTCCTTCTTCTTCGTGGGTTTCGTTGACTATTTCTGGTTGTACTTCTTCATTGACTTCTTGTTGTTGTTGTGCTACTTCCTCTTGCTCTTCAATTGGAGCTTCAATGGTTTCTGAGTGTTGTTGCTGGCTATCAGATTCTTCTAAACGTTGAACTAAATCTGCTTTCTTTCCATCAGTAGTTAATCCTCTGTTTTTTAATTGTTCTTTCAATTGTGCGACTGTATGTGATGCGTAATCTGACATTGTATGTGTATGTGTATATGTATATGTTTATCTGTGTATATAGGGAAGAGCAATTCAATATGTTTGTTGTTGAAATTTGTTTGTTGAGTTTTTTTCTCTGGTTGGGTTTGAAATTTTTCACTTGAAATTGGTTGTTGGGAATATTAGAGATGTCATGGGAGGTTACTCTGTGTATATTCTAACTAAGTAATTCTATATAGTAATCTTAAAGTCTAATAGTAGTAATAGTAATACTATAGATAAGTTAATTAATAACAATATAATAATTGATAATCTTGTAATTGGATAATAATTATAAATCAAATAATATTGAACTTGAAAATATCTAAAACTACCAAATATTAAACATAAGATACCTGATAGTATACATATGATACTAATAGGTTTACCTAATGTAGTTATTGTATTATCTATTGTTGTATCAGTTGCTATTACCGCCATCTTTTGATCAATACGAAAGAATTGTAAGAAAGCAATTCCAAATGTTATAAATGTTAATGAAGTCCTTATCCAACTAAGATATGTTCTTTCATTAGCCATCTACAAAGAACTGTTAGTATATTCATTACTAGTTATGCTATAGGGTATGTATACATACATGATCTCGAGCTACAGATCCATTATTGTCTAATACAATTGTCATCTTAAACATATCTTTAAATTTTGACTTATTGTCTCCATCTAATGTTTGTTCTGATGATTGCTGTTGTTGAGAATATGGGGTAGTGCCCGTGGGTTCCATTGATTCATCTATAGCATTAGGTAGTGGTTCAATAGGAATGTCTTCCAACTCTGAGTTGTTAGTTGCAAGTGTTATACTTGCATGATCATCATGTGATCTACTTCTACTTGTCAATCTTGATGTCATCGAATGAACCACAAGAAGAAGAAGAGAGAGCAACAAGAAGAACAAAATTATGAACACTGAATTCTTTTTCTCTTTAACTTTATTTATTAATACAAAACTCTAATATACAAAACACTAACAAACTGAAATTCTAATAACTCATTTCTTCATCTTCATCAACACCAGTGTTGGTAAACATCAAAGTCTCACCATTATCAATCTTTTGCCAAACACCAACCCCATCATATTCTAAAATACAATCTTCAAATTCTTGTATAGTATAACCCTTAGCAATCACTCTTTGTTTAATTTCATTCATAGGTAAAGTACGATTAAATCTAGATCTATCACCCATGGCAATAGTTCTAATAATTTGATAAATCTTAGACGTGGTAGATTCATCTTCTCTAATTTGATCTTGATCTTCAGCATATAATGAAGATTTCGACACTTGAATCAATCTCAAAGATTCATCAACATCTTCAAATGTAACAAAATTATCAAATCTTAATCTGGCAGATGCTTGAGCTAATCTTAATATCCCTAATAAGGTTCTAGGAGTAATATGACTGAATTTCTTAACTGAACCTTCATTTCTATGGGATTCTTTTCTCATATTGATATATGATTGTACCACATAATCACCAACTTCCTTAGGGACAACTGGACGATATGTTCTTGCTCGAGAAATATATTCTCTAATTGTCCCAGAATCAACTGGTTCGAAATCCATTTCTGGTTGTTTGTTATGCATATGAACATATGCCACATGACTGGCCAATTTTTCATCATTTTCACGAGAAGGTTGATCTAAGATTAAATACATAATATCAAATCTTGACAACAAGGCTGCGGGTAAATTGATATTTTCATGTGGTGATAATCTTGGATTATATCTTCCATATAACGGATTAGCAGCTGCCAAAATAGAAGTCCTAGCATTCAAAGTAGTTGTAATCCCGGCTTTTGAAATGGAAATCGTTTGCTGTTCCATAACTTCATGAATTGCAGTACGATCATTTTCATCCATTTTATCAAATTCATCAATACAACAAATCCCATTATCGGCCAACACTAACGCACCACCTTCTAAGATCATTTCATCAGTTATGGGATCTCTCATAACTGCAGCGGTTAACCCAACTCCAGAAGAACCTCTACCGGTGGTATACACTGACCGAGGGGCGATTTTCCCAATGGCTTTTAATAATTGAGATTTGGCCACCCCGGGGTCTCCCATAAGACAAACATTAATATCACCTCTGATCTTGAGACCATCCCCGATTTCTTTGGTAACACCACCACATAATAATAATAATAAGATTTTCTTGATATCTAAATGACCATAGATTTCAGGAGCGATTGATTTAGCTAATTTATTATAAACATCTCCTTCACTTAATAAATCATTGATTTTATGCTGGGCTTGTAATGATAATTCCATAGCATCATATTGTTTCTTGTGATGTCTGACATGTTGGGCTTCTAAATAAGTTTCAGTCAATAATCCTGCTTTTAATGCTCTAAACCCAGTATATGGAGCTGGCATGAAGATCCCACTCACGTCAACCGTATCACCTGGATTCATCGATCTGACTAAATCTCCATTCACATGCACGGACAATGTTCTGGGAATATGTCCCACTGGAACCTGGTTTGACATTTCTTGAATCTTAACTTCTTGAAAACTCGAGAATTTCGAAGCACGAGTAGACATAAATAATTGTCCCTTTGAATTATCACTCTGACATGCAGGAGAAGTACATTCTGATAATGGGGTGAAGATTTTTGAATTTACTTCTTGAAAAATTTCATATCCACATTTATCACAAGTATAAGCGTTGACTAATACTGTTGGTTTGACGTCGGATACTCGGGTGACGATCCCACGGACGGTGATGTAATGCCCGACGAATTTTCCTTTGATTTGTCTGACGGAGAGGGATTTGTCGGTGGAGTGGGATAATGGTTTGAAATAGAGACAATATCTTCTGGTTAATTTAGCTGGGAATTGATTGTTGTCAGTGTCTGGATTAGCTTGTGTTTGTTGTTGTTGGGTTTGGTCGTTATCTTGGGAAAAGAATCCATCACGTAATCTATTAGTTTCTTCAGTAGATTCTTGTTGTAATCTAACATTACGTAATCTACGTTGATGTAAAATAACATCCAAAACATCATCTTTATAATTAATATCAGCAGTTGGTTCCGGCATGATTTCATCAATTACACCACTGAATAATTCAATAAATCTATGAGAATTGTTGATAATGGTTGATAATAATCCCCGAGACTCTTGGAAACGTTGCAGTGATTCTGGATTATAATTGGTTAAGAATAATTTTAAATCATCTAATTCGATATAAATTGTTGATTGAGTTCTGTTGGCGACTTTTTGTAAGATGTTCATATATTTCCCGGAATGAATTTGTTGTGGTTCTTCTAAGTCTGAGTCAATATCTATGGTTGTATCTTTAAATTGAGTTAAGAAATCATTGATTACATTTTTGATTTCATTGTAGTTTACCTTCAATTGGATTGAAGGTAATACCGTAGCTGTTGTAGTTGACATCGTTTGGTAACTTTTAAGATAATCAGAAAGAGAAAGATATAAAAAATGAAAAAGAAATCAAGTTGAAGTTATTTGAATTTTTAAGAAACGAAAGGTGAAAATGAAATGAAAAAAAAAGTTCATTGAAATTTCTCGAGACGCGTAAACTTTTTTAATTATTTAACCCAATTAGGAAATATGATTAAAATTACGCGCAATTTCATCGCGAAAGGGAGACTTACCAATATAACACAAAGACACATATCTACTTCCAACTGGCATTAATATTTTGCAACCAACCTATCGCAACCGCATTTATCACATTACTATCTCTTCAACCAATTTACTTATACAATTTCTCTAATAAAAATTATAAATTAATTTTCTTAGGGATGTCCGTGATGCACTGACATTCAACAATAATTTGCCTTCCCCCTCCACATGTACCTCCCTCCCTTCCAACCAACCACCCTTTCACTCAATCAAGACATTCCCCCCCTGTATGACGACATTGGAAATGCCGAACGGGACAAACCCGGAATAGGGGGAATTAGATATGGGGGTTGTATTGTTAACACCTGAAGAGGAGCGGATAAAATACTTTTCGGGGTTGTCATTGCAACTCTTTGTTTTGAACGATATTTCCTATCAGTATTGGATGCGGCCTATACAATTCGAGAATCCGGGAAGGGGGGTTCCAATTCCAAGGTGGTTGAAAAGAAGGTCAAACCTTTTGATTTTGAAGATGAAGTATCTAAACAAGTTAGAAGTGGATACAAGAAATTGATCAGAGTTGATTTGTTGGGTGTATTAATAATACATTCATTCAAAAAAGAATTCTAAAAACTAATAAAACTAATAATAATAATAATAATAACATTACAAAACAAAACATATACCCTTAGTATACTTAACCAAAAACTAAATAAACTTTTTCCATATTTTTAATAAAATTTCTATACAAAATCTCAATCTTAACCCAATCATTAAACCCATAAACCCATTTTTAAATCGACATTAAATGTACCAAAGCAAATGCCGCCGATTTATCTTCCTCATTAATATCCCCACTCACCACATTCTTCTCTGGGGTCCTAGGTACGGCCCCACCATGCCCATTCAAAGCAGCATTCATCTTCTTCTTAATCCCCCCATTATTCTTTCTCAAACTCTCAGGTCCCATTGCCCGCCAATCTTCCTCATCAGTATCACTAGCCACTACACTCTCATGCACGGATAGATTACTATGGGTAACCACTTGATGTCGTTGATGTTGGGGTAATGAACTTGACAAAGTCGATCTGACGTGAGATTCATTAAATGAGGACTTTCTTCTTGATTTATTTGTGTTATCGTTATTAGTGTTCTCGCTGGGGATTGTGTCCATTGAATGATGATGATGGATATAATTCCCATTATTCCAGGTGTTGGGGTTATTGATGGGGGAAGATGAGAAGGAGATGGCAGGAGGTGGTGGTGGTGGTGGGGAGTTGATCGATCCGGTGGAGTTTTTGGCAGAGGAGATGATGTAATTGTCGAGATTTTCTATTGAATTTAAGCGGGAACGGTTTAGGAGTTGATGATGGTGGTGGTGATGTCTGTAGGATGCCGAGGATGATGGTTTTTGGATTGATGAGGAGGCTCCTACTGAGGATGAGGTGGATGATTTTCTTCTAGACCGGGTGGAGTCAGTAGCAGCGGATGTTCCTCCAATTGGAGGTGGACTGAATTTGAGTGGGACTCGTTTGGCGAATTTAATAGGGGGTGGAGATTTCTTGAAACGGTTTATTGATGATGATGTGGTTTCTTCTTCAAATGTGAATACTGAGTCGTGTTCTTCTTCTTCTTCCTCTTCGCTTGATGATTCCATATGATCAGAAATTGCATATTCATCTTCAGATTCAGAATCATCCGATATCATTGCATTTGATTCTATTGAAGATTCATTAGGTAATTTAACATTATGTAAATTCTTACTATGATTAGTTATACTTTCTCTTCTAACCGACTCTCCATTACCAACTGCACCAGCTTGTTGTTTCTTCTTCTTTGACCAACCCAATTTCAAATTGGTTTGATTTCTCAAATCATTCACATTAATCAACTTCTTTTCATTGTTTCCATTCTCTTCTGGACTAGTAGCCAAATTCCCCTCAGTACCTTCGGTAACAATATAATCCGAATCAACTTTTCTAACCGCCCATTGTCCCCATCCAATCTTTTCAAAAACAACATTATTAACCAAATCAGTCTGTTCCATAGCGGCCATAATCAATCTCCGTTGTTTTGATAATGAAAGGGATTCAAATTGAGGAACCTCAATTGATAATTGGGCGGTTATATGACGGATAGGTAATGGACCTTTACGGATTAAGAGATTGGCTAATCTTGTTGGGGTTATTTTGGAGGCGACTTGGATACCTTCTGGTGAAGAGGTTGATAATAATTGTTTCTTGGATGTGTGGTGTTGGGGGTGGAGATGTTGTTTGTGTGATGATGGAGGAGACATGGAGATATTTGGGGAGAGTTGCTGTTGTTGTTGTTGGTGGAGGGCTATTGCTGGTGGTGGTGGTGAATTAAATGGTGGTACTGAAGCCAGGTGAGTCATGAAATGAGGTGAGCGGGATATTGCTTGAAAGTGTGGGAGTTGTTGTTGTTGTGGGTGTGGGCGTGGTTGTGGTTGCTGTGGTTGTGGTGGAGGTGTTGTTGAATTCATTAGACTTGATAATGGTATTGGTGAACGTGATGTCATTTGGTATGTTAGATGTCTGTCTGTCTGTCTGTCTGATAGTTGTTAAAGTAAATGAAATTTATGAAAACTGTCTGAAATAAAATTGTTGTATTTGTCTGGAGATTATAAATGTAAAATAAAATGTAAAATGTAAAAAAAAGAAAAATAAAAATGAATGATTTTTCAAATCCTATTTATTTATTTTTTCAAAGGTGGGGGGGATTTACTTTTAACACTGTGGTTTTTTATTTTAATTTTAATTTAGTATGGTGTGTCTGATAAGAAAGAGTTAAAAAATAATTTAACACAGTCATAAAAAAAAAAAGAATTGGGTGTGGGGGGGTTGTGAAAAAAAAAAGTTAGGGGGGGTAGTAATTAGTTGGTAAGTTGAGAACATATGACTAATAAATTTTTCTTACACTTATAACAAGCTTTTAACCTTAATTGGTTTTCTTTTTTATAACTCCGACAGCACCGAGTTTAAAAAAAAATGATCATTCTGCAAAAAAAACCTCGGAAGATATATGTAGATTGGTTTTCTTAAAGGTTCCCATTTCGTTTACATGTTACAAGTCATAGCCATCTGCAAACATACAATACGAAAGATTAAGAATCTAATTTTAATCTGTAAATTAATCTATGATTGTTTATTAATAACCTTAAAAATAAATTGTGTACGAGTGAATGTGTGTATTATTAAAATAAAATATAAATTTAAAAAAAACCTGCAAAAATTCAAGAAAATTGATGTCAGGTAGTGAAAAACAAAAAAAACCTGATGTCATTTTTTACAAGCAAATAAGAATTTATAATTGAAACATTCCAAAATATGACGACATTCTCCAAGTCATTCATTTTTATTGATTAGTTATCATATACGATCACTAATTTGCAAATAGTGATTGGTTTTTAAGGTTGTAATTTACAGTGTACCCCGTCATTCGGTTAGTGACCGTTTTTTTTTTCTTTAAAATTTTATTTTTATTATTTTTTAAGTTTATTAAGTTTTAATTTTTTATTTTTTTTATTTTTCATTTTTTAATTTTTCACTTGTTTAATGGTTGCGATTTTTTTTTTTTGGGTTCAACAAAAGAAGAATGGTTGCTAAACTCTTCAAAGAGTTGCTTCTCTTTGAAGCCCTTATAAGATTGAATATCAACCTGAAGATTATTTGAGTCTCTCTCTGATGCATCATACAGATTCATTTAATTAACGAACGCGTCAATCTGAAACTAACTAAACTTAATTCCCATTCCGGGTTTAATTCTTTTTCTTTTTTTTTTAGCGGCAATTCCCAGCTATTCCCACGCACGCCCATGCCCCCCCCTTCGGGATCTTTTTCTTCAATAGGTGAAATCATTTGATTATCGTGACTAATTAAAAGCTTAACCTCTGTTATCTATAATGTCAGGACAACAAAGTAGTCACAGGATAAACCCCTTCGTAAGGGCAACCCTAAATGTAAGGTTGATCCCTCTTAAAAAAAAAAAGCTTAAGATTTTTAATTATTTTTTAACTTTTGTTTAATGATCATCAACATCTCTTAACAACTGTCAATCTATGAATGGATGACTCAAATTCATAAAATGCAATCTAATGTTCAATTTCTAATTGTAACATTAATTTTCAGATTGAAGATTTCATCAATTCCGTTATCTTTAATATACTTGCTATAGATCACATGATTCATATTCACACATATCATGGTTATTGCTTCTTTAGGTTAAGGAATCGGTTCAACCTGTAAAACTACAATAGGTTGGTTGGTTGCGCGTGAGAGTATATTATTTTTACAGGTTACATAATTTGAATGATCTCATTTTTGGTTTTACAAAGTGGCAAATAGAAGCGGAAAAAAAAAAAACAATTCATAGCCCTTATTTATCTTAAACAGCCAATCAGTCGGTCATTCCACTTTTTTACAGATACAATTGTATGATTATCATTAGACTCACTATAATTAACTCAAGTCATTCAATTTTTACCTTTTCATCCCCTCCTGCAATAAATAACCTCGGGAGATTCACTTTTTTGTTAATTGTTGTCAAGTCTAATAATAGAAAACCCAAAAAAAAAAAAATACATCGAATCATTAAAATCAATAACCCTTCTACAATCCCGCCCCCACCCCCCACATTTCAAATTGAATCTCTCTATTTTTTTTTTCCGGGGATTAACCTTTCATTATTAAATAATAATAATTTTTCAAATTTACGAAACAATATAAGGTAACCAATTACAGTCACCAATGGAACTTCCAATATCAACAATTGAAATAATTAATCAACAATTAAAATATTATAATTCAATTACACCAATTGATTATGTAATTGTATTTACTAATACATGGGATTTAATTGGATCTATTCAATTGTCAAATAATAAACCATTACCATTAGATCAATGTATCAAGCTTAAAGATAGTTTGGTAAGTAGGTTAGGTAGTTCTATGGTGAGTGATAAAGTTATTGAATTGGATTATAATGAGGATGACGATAATGAGAGTGGGAATGGAAGTGTTGAAAGGAAGTTGTTGTTGCATTGTATGAATAAATTTGTATTCGTTTATTCGATTGGGTAATCATCGAATGGAATGGAAGCTTTCTTACTATGATAAGCTGGTAATAGACTATTTAGATTATGTCAATTTGCAACCAGGTTCAATCTACCGCACTTGAAGAATAACGGTTCTCATGCATAGTTTGGGTTCCATGCCATTGCTACTAGATATTAGGGTCAGACTCTTGTCAGTGCAATATCTAGAGAGATTGAAAATGCTGTTTCTATTAAAGACTAGCGTCTGCATTTCGTGAAATCCAGAGCGACAAAACTTAAATAAGCATTCAGCTTGAAGCATTGGGCAAAGTAAGCAAGGTCTTGCCCGTTGTGATTTACTTGATGTTATGTAAGTAGCTCAAGACGCCAATACTCAATGCTGACAAGCAACTTAGATAACCATTCTACATTTGTATACAATTTATAGAGTAATCAATACAATAGAGTGAATGGTATTTGATCTATGAAAATCAATTTTAAACTAAAACAAAACTTATATAAAAAACCACACAAACTAAAACTATATCTAATAAACTTCTAAGATATAACGACCATCTTCCTTCATATCTTCAACAACCTTAGCAACATCCTTAATCTCTACACCTGTCTTCTTAGCACCATTCGCAACAATATCTTCCAAACAAGCAGTGATATCAGGTACAGGCCAAGTAGGACCACACAAATAGAAACTACCATTCTTAGTCACAATAGCATCAGTCAATTCTTCAATTGATTCTCTAATCTTATCTTGAATATAAATCTTTTGTTTTTGATCTCTTGAAAAAGCAGCCCCAATATGGGTTAAAATTCCGGCATCTTTATAAGCTTCCCAAAGTTCTCCATAAAGATATTCTTCCTTCTTATGTCTTGAACCTAAATATAAATAAATATCCCCAATTGCCATACCTTGTTGTTGTTGCCAAATCTTTTCTTCAACAAATGCCTTAAATGGGGCTAAACCAGTACCTAACCCGGACATAACGATCGGTTGGGTGGATAATGGAGGTAATTTCATAACTGATGGTTTGACACTCACGACCAATTCATCACCAATTTTCAAATCGGATAAATATTTAGAACAATGTCCATATCTCAATCTCCCTCTTGGGTCGATCCAATCCACAACCACAATCAACAAATGAACGGCATTTTCATGAATTCTTTGCGAAGAAGCAATTGAATATTCTCTTCTCTTCAATGGAGCGATGATTTTGATCAATTCTTCAAATTTGGGTCTGGCCGATTGGAATTCTTCCAAGATGTCGAAATAGGTATCAAATTCAACTTCTTGCCTTTGTTTCAATTCAGCAGCACCTTCAGCACTGGCGAGTTTACGTAATGCTTGTTGTTCCTTTTCGTCGGTGGCGAATTCACTTAAGGATTCATAAAATCTTTTGGGGGGCTTGCCTAAGAAATCAACGGTTTCGGATAAAGCTTGTCTTGCTGATCTGATTTCTAAAAGGGTGGCATCGTCCTTGTTGGTGATTTCAACAAGAGAATCACCATCTACGCCATAGAAGTCCAAGAATGCCTCAACGGCTTCCAGGTTATTTCTTCCATGAATACCTAATGCTTCCCCAATATCATAAGTTAATCCAGTTCCAGTGGTGTCGAATTCAATATGGAAAATATTTCTGGAATATTCAGCTGGTGTTAATCGTTTGCTTTCTTGGACCTTGACGACGAAATTCTTGACTGGTAAATCGGGTCTTAATTCTTGTGAAATTCCAAATGCTTCCGGGAAGGCGATCTTGGTGGCAAGGCTCTTGATTGAGGTGGTGCTGATTTCTTCGGTGGAGTTGGTGGTGGAGGCGGTTCTTGGATTAGGGAAGAAGGAGGTTTCGATTGGGAAGAATGGTAATTCAACTTCTTCTTCTTCATCGACTTCAATGTCATCTGATTCTTCTGGTTGTTGCTCTTCCTTGCTTGGTGCTTCTTCAACTAAATCAACCCATTCAGGAGAGACTGGAATTTCCTTAATCCCTTGATTCTCATCCACAATCTTAATAAAATTATCCAAAACCGTACCTAACAATTCAAAAGAATTACCATTAGCTTGTAATAATTTATTAACAATAAACCCATCCAATTCCGGCAATGCAGCTCGCCAAAATCCTAATTGAACCAAAAAATCCCCTGAGAATCCCTTGGTGGAACTATTCAATTCATCTAAAGTTTCAAGAATTGAAAAATCAATTAATGATAATTTATTCTCATTCCTAGCAACGGCTTTCTTGAAATCAATTGATAATTTCCCAATCACGTCTTCTTCAATGCTAGTGATTGGTTTTTTTGGGTTGATATACAAAATATGAGCCCCTGGTTTTGTGGTGGCTACGATATCATAATTGTCCAAAATTGATAAATCATCAATAATCACAACATCAGCAGCATCAACCGATTGGATTTCACTGGAGCTGGTGGAAACGATTTGAGATTGGAATAATCCCCCCGCGGTGGCATTATCGAATTTGTTTCTGATACTGATTGTTTTGGTATTGTCTAATGATAATGATAATGCTAATCTATCAGCGGTTGGAACGAGGATGCTATTGTCTTTACCCCAGAATAAGTACTTACCTTCAGGAGAGGAGTTAGCAGTTAATGCAGATCCATTGATGGAAGTGGCAGCAGCTGGAGGTGGTAATAATTGATCAATGTTTAAGGTTGGGTCGAATTGGGTTAAGATCTTGGTGATTGTGATTGGAGTCCAGTTGAAATCGAGTGGATAGTTGAATTCATCGATTGATAAGGTATGATATCTTCCACTTAAGTATACCGAAGCGGTGATGTCGGCTTTCAAAGAAACATCACTGGTGTTTGGAGTTAAAACGACTAATTTCTTGGTGGATGATGGGATTGAAGCTAAGAATTTATCTTGGTTGAAAGGTAATGGGACTCTAACTTTGATCAAACCAGTAGTGGTACCAACAACAGAAGAAACTTGGGATGTTTCATGAGAACCATAGACAACAAAAACAGTTTCAGGATTAGCAGCACCAGTATATTCAAATTGTGAATAAGTCTTTCCAGTTAAATCATTCAATGCAACAAAAACAGCATCGATAGCTTGATCTAAATTACCAACAGAAACTGAACTTAATTTCAATAATAAATCTTGATATAAATGACCTAATTTTTCAACTGATAATAAATCATGGAATTTAGTAAAAGTTTTAGCAAATTCAGGACCATCGAATAAATATAAAGAAGGTTTTCCAACAAAAGAAGCAAAAACATGATTCAAAATAGCTAAATGTTGTAATTCCAATCCGTCATTAGCATCAACTGGAGTAAAAACCGAATAATTCAAAGCACGAGCAACACTTAAAGGTGATCCATAATTGGAAACCAATGAATTAGTCTCTTGATCAAAATCAATAGCAGATACATTAAAAGCTAAAGGTAAGTTATTAGCCACTTGACCAGATAATGAACTTCTCATATAATTCAAAGCATTAGCACCAACAAATGCAGACACTGGTTGTCCATTAGTCCCATTCTTCTTAAAATACCCTAAAATAGCATTGGAAGCACCGGATCTAACTTGGAATTTATGGAAAAATGGAACAATCCCAAAAGAATTTGTTCTTTGATAAGTTTGGGTCCATAATTGAATATGAGAATCTAATAAATTATCATCCCCAATAGTTTCATAACTAAAAATTTTAGAAGCGATAGAATAAACAGTTTGATTAATGATGGTGGAGGCGGAAGTGTAGACGGATCCTTTGATTAAGTTTGGGTCAACTGCTGTACCAAATGGATTAGCTTTAATGATGGCAATATTACCAGCATCAAGTTCATTAACACTGACTGAGGATGAGGATGGAACACTAGGTTCTTCTACCAATGCATGTGGAGACATAATCTTGGGGGGAACAACTACTTGCTTTGGTATGGTTGAAGAAGGAAGAAGTGAAAGAAAGAAAGATTATGGAAATGTGTGTTGCTTATTAATAATAATGAACATATCCAATTCCCATTGCAAAAATTGGAAAATTTTGGTGGTTGATTAATTGCACGTGATATCAACTAATCTTTACAAAACAATGAGTAGAACAATGGGGAGATAAATAGATAACGGTTTTTTATTTGAAAAGAAAAAGAAATAATGTCGTATGTCGTAATAGGATATATAATGTCGTAATAGGATATTTCTTTTTCCGTTGCTTTTTTTTTTTGTCTCTAATTACAATTTATTGTGGCTTTTCGGATAAATCAGTTTTAAATCTTACGCGATCTTCGAGACAAACTCGAGACAACTCCCACAATTTCCCCCACTCTCCCCCTACACTATAAATTAACGATCAAACCAACCTTAAGCTTGAAATAAACTTTCTTTCCAAAGGCAATTTTTAACCAAAATGTTTAGATTGGGTTATAAACTAATCAGACCAATCTCTAGAGTTAGATTCAACTCTACCAGAGCCACACCTCAATCAACCACTGGCCCTCAATTATTCAAATACTTTGCATTAGCAACAGTATTCCTGGGAGCAGGTATCTATCTTGGTCAAACAGTTTTCAAACAACAAGAACAACAACAACAAAAATCCCCAACACCAGATTTATCGACATCCCCATTATCGACCTTATCCCCACCAATCTATGCCACTGAACAAGAATTTCAAATTGGCTTATCCAAAATCCTCAATCTCGTAGGCAAAGAACACGCATCATTTGATAAAGACGTCCTTCATACCCATAATGATTCATTCTTCCAAACCCATCATCCACCCGATCCAACCAAACAACATCCCCATGTCGTAATCTATCCTAATTCAACTCAGGAAGTTTCCGAGGTTTTAAAAATCGCTCATGAGTATAGAATCCCCGTGGTTGCTAGTTCTGGATTAACGTCAGTCGAGGGGCAGAATATCCATACCCGTGGTCCATATAGTATTTCACTTTCATTTGGACATATGAATAAAATCCTTGAATTCCATCCTGAGGATTTAGATATTGTGGTGGAACCCGGAGTAGGATGGCAGGATTTGGATGATTTTTTGAGGAATGATCCTCAGGGGGACCATTTATTATTTGGACCTGATCCTGGAATGGGAGCAAATATTGCTGGAATGGTAGGGACTAGTGCTCTGGGAACGAATGCGTTTAAATATGGCACGATGAAGGAGAATGTTGTGAATTTGACGGTTGTATTGGCTGATGGAACGATTATTAAGACGAAACAAAGACCAAGGAAGTCGAGTGCCGGTTATGATATGACGAGATTGTTTATTGGAAGTGAAGGGACTTTGGGGGTGATAACTGAAATCACTTTGAAATTACATGTGAGACCAAAATTTGAATTTGTTAGTATTGCCGCATTTGAAACTATTAAAGATGCAGCTGCTACTGCTCAAAATTTGATTTCTCAGGGGATTCAACCTAATGCAATTGAGATTCTTAATGATACTATGATGTCATTTGTGAATGAATTTTCTGATTCAAAGACAAGGTATTTAGAACATCCAACTTTGTTTATGAAATTTGGTGGTGCTAGTGAACAGGCAATTGCAGAACAAACAAAAGTAGTTGAAGCAATTGCCGCCAAGAATAATGTAATCAAATTTGAAAGTAGTCATGATGAAGATATGAATCAAGAATTATGGCTGGCAAGAAGAAGTGGACTTTGGTCGACATTTGAACATGGTGCTAAAGTATTAGAAGATCCTAATGATGTAAATGTATGGGCTACTGATATTGCAGTACCAATTTCCAAATTATCTAGCATTATCAGTGAGATAAACCAAGATTTAATAGAAGGTGGTTATGACAATAAATTCTCAGTTATGGGTCATATTGGGGATGGAAATTGTCATTTTTTGATCTTGTTTAATTCAAAGGATCATGGTGTAGTATCTCAAGTTGTTGATAAGATGGTTGAAAGAGCACTTAATTATGAAGGTACTTCTACTGGAGAACATGGAGTAGGGGTAGGTAAGAGAAAGTATTTACCTCAAGAATTGGGGATAACTACTGTTGATGCTATGAGACAAATTAAATTAGCTTTGGATCCTAGACGTATTTTGAATCCTGATAAGATATTTAAAATTGATCCTAATGATACATTGGATGAACAATTAGAAGGTGGGCATATTAAAGAAATACAAGAATGTCGTAATCATTAAAGCTGTCTCTATTATTTAGTATTTCTTTTATTAGAAATTTACAATATTATTGGCTGCAATCAGAATGCTTTGCTGCAAATTTTTCGGGTGTGTAAATTTTCATTTTTTCATGCTCTATTACTCCATTTGGAAAGACTCATTTTGTTGGATCGATTCTTCATTGTTTAGTGCGGATTTAAGACTATCCTCATACAATATTGATAAAGCTGTCGTGGTCCTTTTGGAACAAGATCTTTGTTACAGGAGTTTCCTACTAGCTGTCAAACAACACAAAACTGGGAACGATCAATTTATCTCGCAGTTAACTGAAACGATTTTTTATCCTTTGGGTTTTTAATATTTCTTTTTTTAAGTTCAACAAAATTGTCAATCTTATCCATCTATCTACTTCAAGTTAACCCCTTCTGAGCTCAGCTCGGGATGGTAGTATTTCCTTAGTGGAAGTTCCATTTTTAGGAGGGGTCTTTTCGATTAAACAGAAGAATTTTTATCTGGCTGCAAAGAAAGACGAAGATTGACGTTTTCTGCTGTGTTAAAATTTTGTTAGAAAAAATAATAAATTAAGCGAAAATTAATAGACTTGCGTAGGGTGGAAGCCAATTACATATTTCTATACTTTATTTCTGAGGTAATGTAATGTATAAGACGGACTTAGTGGCATGGTAATGTACAGAAACATACAACATAAAAAAATACTTTTAAACAAACGAAGAATTGTTTAGGATGAAAGGTTTTTACATAAGCTGCAAAGTGTCTTATGATAAAAATCAGAAAAAAAAAATTTTTGTTGGGTTTTTTTTTGTTTGGCAAAATTCGGAGAAATCAAAATTTGAAAAATTATTTTAATATTTATTAAAATCATTTCCTCCCCCATTGTTTACCTCCACCTTTTTCATTTGTGTCTGCACATACCCACCGACTCTCTCGGATAGTATACTCTCTTTCGGTACATCCCGATATTCATTAATATAAATAATTCCCCATTTTTCCTTTTCCTTTTTTCCTTATTTTTTTCCGTTCCCTTATTTGACAACCAAACGAATTTACTGCAAAAACAGGAACAACCCCCAACCCATCATCTATGGCTGACCTCATGACTTTAGAAACAACTCCAACGACAACAACAACCAATATTCCACATAAACATGACATGGCTAATTCTGACTTTGATGTCAATATCTTAGAAGATGCATTTGATAAACCATCGATTGATTTAACTTTTCCATTACCAACTGATAAAGAAACTTATTTAGATATTTCAACCAATGAAAAACTAGTTGGTAGATCATTTAGTTTATTACATAATGCTTTTAGGTTCTTAACTGGTTCTAAGAAATATGATGCTATTTATAAAGATAATGAATATCGATATTTCCTTAATCGACATTCTCCTGGATTTAAAACCAAATTTAAACAACATTTAAATGATAAATTAGAAACCAAGGATGAAAAATTAAATGAATTAATTTATGAATTAATTAATCAAGAATTAAATTTAAAATTAATTAAACCATCAGAATTTAAATCAAGATTTGATGAAGTTAAAAATTTTATGATTAATCATTATAAATTAGAAAATAAAAAGAATTTACCAACATTTGAATCTCATGATTTTATAAGAACGGCTTATTGTACAGTCATATTTATCATGAAGAAATTATTCCCTAAAGGGATTTGGGTATCAAATCAAGAATTATCAAATTTATTTCAAAAATATCTTGAAAACCCCATGTCTATTGTATTCTTCCCATCACATCAATCTCATTTAGATTATATTATTGTTCATTTGATTTGTGTTCGATTTAGAATTGCAATTCCTTCTGTTATAGCTGGTGATAATATGAATGTTGCTATAGTGGGAGAATTTCTTAAAAATTTAGGTGCAATTTTCATTCCAAGATCTTTTAATAATGAATTATATACTGAACGAAATTTACATAATGTTATTGAATTCTTATTGGCTAATAAATCTAATTTTGAAGTTTTTATTGAAGGTGGTAGATCAAGAGATGGGAAATTATTATTACCAAAATATGGAATTTTGAAATCTTTAGTACATTCGTATTTAAATCAAAGAATTATAGAAAAAAATCATGCTTTTGATTTATTATTTCAACCAATGGCAGTGACTTATGAACGTGTTTATGAAAATGATTCATATTTAAAAGAATTAACTGGAGAAGATAAAAAACAAGAAAGTTTATTTGGAATTCTTTCAGTTGGTCTTAGTGTATTTAGAAATCAAGATACGAAATTAATATATGATCAATCTGGTTATAATGATAATTCTGCACGTACATTAACCGGGAAAATCTTTGTGAAATTAGGTGATAATTTTAAACTTTCAAATTATATGCAAGATGAAGAGAATTTAAGTTTAATTAAACAGGAAGCTGATTTCCAACAAATTAATTTAAAAAAATTGGGGTTTAAGATCTTACATGAAATTAATAGATCAAGATTCTTACCAGAAATTTCATTAATTGGAACCGCATTACAAGCATATTATTATCTTGAAAAGAAAGAACAATTTGATATTAAAGAATTAATTCCAATTATTAGATTGATTACAATCACTTTCCTTAAAGAAAATCAAGATTTAAAAATGAATAAACAAATCTTGGAAGATTTTCAACAATTATCCGATGAAAAATTAGTGACGGTTGCAAAACGAGAAATTTCTTCTTTCTTTAGATATATCAAAGTCAACAAGAATTCCGATTTAATCAAGATTGAATCACCACTTGAATTATTATATTACAAAAATTTAACCATCCATTCAATCATCAAAAGATGTTTGGTTCTGTTTATATTATTATTATTAGATGAGAATAATTCTGAATGTAGTCATAGATTGATTGCAAAATTATTCTATATCTGTACTGGATTCTTGAAAACTGAATTCTTATTTGATCATGATGAAAATCCAAGAAATGGATTAACTTTCATTTTGAATGATATGGTTAATGATGGTATACTAACTAAAGACCAAAAAGAATATAATCATATCACATATAAAATCATTGATCGATTCCAATTTAAATTATTTGCAAATTTGGCCCGTCCATTTTTGGAATCTTATAATGTCTTGATTTCAAATATCTTAACAATGACACAATCTTTAGCTATCAATTATTCAAAGAATCTCGCTAATGGTAATGGAAATGGTCGTGGAAAGAAGAAGATTATCCTTGATGATAATGATTTGAAATATCCAGATACAAAAGGATTACTTAAACATATAATTGCAGAATCGAGAAAAGCCGAAATGTTTTCTGTTGAATCAGTTAATAAACAATATTTGCTTAGTAATTTATATTATCTTCATAATCTAAGATTAATTAATATCTTTAAAAACAAAGCAAAAACAAAAGCATTTGTTCAAATTATTAACTTGAGAGATTTGAAAATAGTTAATGAATTCTTATGTCAATTAATTAAGAAATCTTCAGATAATGATTTAATTATTAATGAAGTTAAAGTTAATTATATTATTGATATAACTGATAAGAATTATGATCGAGATTATAATGAAATAAAACTGAATCCAAAACTTTAGATATTTAAGAAAATAAACCGTTTTTTGTTATTAGATTTGTATTTTGTCAGTAGATTGTGTATGTATGTATTCGTCCAGTTTATACTGTAATTAAGAAGTTAATTATTTATTTCTAGTTCGTACTTCGAAGCATTTGGAGTTTGTTATCTGAAGATTTCTCAATTTTTTTTCCGCAGCGATATTGGAAAGCGTGACTTTCAGGTGACATTCATGTGACTCTTATATGCAGTCTATAACATCCAGTTTTGTCACAGAATTTTTTTTGCAGCAATAAATTCTTGAGATGAATGTTGAATTAAATATTCTATAAGCGAATGATAGTAATACGTTCAATATAAAGTATCCTAAGTAACCTAAACAAATTGATGAGTTTAAGTGACTTCTTAGAAGTTTAAGCTGGTTTTTAACCAATTGATAAATTTTTGTACATAAACTAGCAAAAACTATTCACTCTCTCGTCCCAAACTCTAAACAAAATGCAAAGAACACAATTAAAGGATAAACTTTTAATGCAATCAAAACACAATATCCAGATAGTAAGGAGGATATTGGAAGGCTGTTTCATATTGTCTTATTGAACAATTGTGTATCTCCTGTCAACCTATAAAACAGTCAACTCCTCCAATTTGTAGTACGGGGTACATAAATATTCTCATACCAAAAGATATCATTGAGAGAGGGGCTCCAAAAACACATGGCTCATGTTTTGGCAAAGCAGGTCATTTCTGGAGAGAATTAATGTCATTAAAGCTAATTTCTCCGAGACTGTAAGTTTAGAACAGACATAGAGGTTTGAAAAAATTGTGCACGATAAAGAAAATTCCTAGCCGTTGGGTATAAGAACGAGAAGGTTTTTATCGATGGGTTGGGCATTCTTGCAATACTTTCCTTTTATTGTCTAATGATAACTTATAGTTTGACCAAGATATCCGGAGAGTTATACCTAGTGGTGATTAGGTAGAACGATAAGCATAAAGACAAATGTCAGCTCCCTGGTTCTATGTCACTTATAGATTGAAACCTTTGGATTAACAGAATCTTATTGGCCATGGAAACAATCGTGCATGCTGCTATGTAATTTTGATATCTGGTTTAGGGGAATGCTTGCTATGATGTTTCTAGTAAATTAGTAAAACATTGGATTTGATGAGTCGAAACAGGAATCTTGTCTCTGAATGCCTGTTAATAAGGTCATAGGAACAAGACCCACAGATTGTCACTTTTGAGGATTTTTTCATCAATTACGAACCAACCCCTCAAATAGTTAAGAGTGATTGTAAGAACTGTACTCAATAAAATTGAAATTTCATTTCTCTTTGGAAATAGAGGAAAACTAATGAAAAATCCCGAGAGCAAATTCATTTCACCTTTTGTGGCTTCGTATTTTCATTGTGTGGATGATTAAAACTTTTAAGGGATATATCGTAAATGCAAAAAAAAATAGAAACGTGGAATAATTTCCCAAGGCTGTTCTTTGGAACATTAGACAATAGAATAAGGATGACAAGTCGCACATTTACGAAAAAAATCAACACTGAAAACAAGGATATAAAAAATAAAATATTTTTTTATATAATACATTGTTTGCTTTTGTATCTTGAATTATGCATAAATACGAAATGAAATGAAACTCATTTGGACGCATTTCCTTAGAAGTGGGAAAGAAAAAACGAGGCATGGTTCAATAATCATAACGCATACACGAGCTACAATTAAGCCAAGCCAATTAAAGACTGTGCAACATGAGATTCCATTGTATATTCATGCAGATAGCCGATCTGGAAACCGAGAAAACCATTAGCCAAGAAATTGGTTTTGCTGAATAAACGTCCATGGAAATATTTATCTGAAAAGAATCATCGATGTTGCCAGCAATACAAAATACAGCTGAGCCATCATCTAACTCTTCCCCCCATAAATCTAACTACGTGATTCGAGATCTAGAAGGTGTCTTGGATATTTCTGTATTTGTAATAATTTCCGAAAGGGTAGCCAGCAAGAGAATGAATTTTCCACCGTAGTTTATTGCAGAAAATATTTCATGTAATGTACTTATTTCTATTATCTTTTTTCTTTTCTTTAGAGAAATAATCCAATTGGTCATGTATTTGTCAACACGAAGAGAACATTTCGCTGAGTTGAGAGGCTACGGCACATGAAAGCAATCGTACGTTAAAACATTTTCCATATTGCTGTTGTCACTTTTACAAACATTTTGAATTGGAAAATCTCTGGTGACTAAAAGTTTAATCAAAGAATACTGTTAGACGGACAATTAACCAAAAAAAATTAACGTTTTCTAACCTCCTTTCCCTAAAAAATCTTCATTCATCCCACACTATCTTACAAATTAGATTTATTTTCTAATAGCATCTCACAACAATTGTAGACCGCCTGTCCTTGTTTTCTCGAAAGGATCCAAAAAAGGGATAGAATCCAAGAACAAATCAAAATAACAACGAAATTTCCTTTATTTTTTAGAGAGAAATATTTTCCATTCGTAAAAATAAAATAATTAATTGGTGGATTTGTGCCAATGTTCTTGGAATATTAGACAATAAACCAGCAGATACTATTACGACATTACGAAATCGTAGTTTGAAGGAAAAAAAATAAATTTTTTGCAACAAAATAAAAAAAGAAACTAAAAAAATAATCAATAAATTTTGCAATCATTAAAAATTATTTATTTTCAATGCATGTGTTAAATAAAGAATCATTCTGATTTAGGAACCCCCCCGTCTAGGCGTTCGTAATACCAATGGTTTTGTCACCATCGGGAAGAATATTCACTGAAGGAAGTTACAAGCAAGCTTTTCAATTTCTCTTTTAAGGAGTATCTTGTGACTGTACAGTTTTCAAATTGTTAGTTTCGGAATAGAGCTACAAATTAACCCAACCTCATTTAATAGGGGAGTCTCTTCCTAAAGCTATTGAACAATTTGGGGAAATCCAGAGTTTAAAAAATTACGCAGATTTAAAAATATAGTCACGGACACCTCCTATCACCAAGACACGAGCAAGGATAACCCCAAGGGATAAAAATATCTGCTTGTTGAACTAAGCATTGACAACAGGGAGAACAATCCCCTCAACTTTCCTTTTTCATGATTGTCTGTTTCGTAAAGTTCGAGGGAATCGTTATAGTGAATTGTTAACAAAATTAAAAGACAAAGCAATTGTTAAATAATCAACAATACAAACGAAAGGAGGAGACACGTATTTTATTCAGTAATAATTTTCACTTTGTGTGATACTAGTCAGCCAAAAATAGCTTCGATGACAAACAGCAAAAAACTTCCTGTGGATTCATCCAATGATCTGGATTCCCTTTCGAAATGCTACCTATCTAAATGGCACCTCTATTAATTCACCACTGTAAGGCTCGATTAGTTTCGTTCTTCATGATTTCTAAACTGACAAAAACAGGGATTTTTTTAACAAGGGATTCTTATTTCCTTAGAAGAGAAAAATTAAAAAAATATTATCTGACAAAATTGGGATGGATTTGGAAAACGTATTAGTCTAAAAAATTATTGTTTGTGGGCGGACCCATAAAAATATTGAAATATTTTTTATGCGCTTAATTATGCATGCTTCTCTTATTTTTCACTTTTCCGTTATCTAAAAAATATTTTACATTGGAAATATTCAAGAGTTCTTAAACATTACGTGGCCCTCTTCAACTAAAGAGATATAATTAGTAGAGAATACTTATGTTAACAAAAACAACGACCATAGAAATGACAGACTCTATAGTTGTATAATAGCAAGTTCTCATCATTATTAGTCTCTTAATCTACAGTATTGTTCATGGAAACTGGAAAGTCGACTGGTTATTTTTTAAATTGGCTAAATCAAAAAATAAAATAATTAAATAAATAATTAAGAATTATATTTTTGTGGGACAAAAGTCTCACTTATTCACAGTATTTGACAAACTTATTTTATCGAGGATGGTTATCTCTATGCATTTCGATCTGTTCCATAGTAATGAAGGTAAGGGGAAGGCTTTCCACAGGCTAGGTAAATATTTAAACTTTTAAATTTGCCACAGAATCTCGCATAAATAAATTCGATGCTCAGATCAGTATAATTTCCCATAAAGACGGAGGACAGCTAGAGTATAATAACACCACCTCTTCTTAAGATACACATTTTATTATTCAGCTAGCGGATCTTTTAGTAGACAAAAAAATCGAATTATAATTAGAAGAACTCATTTATTTTTTATGGAAATATGTATTTTTGGTATAGAATAAGCCTGATTTGGGAAAGAAGGGATAATGGTTCTTAGTTCAAAACCGCCTTGAATGGAAATAGAGCAATATGGTGGTTGTGCTGGAGAAAGATGAAGAGCAATACTGAAGAAGAGAATATTATTTTTAACCCTTGCATAATCATTAGAAAATTGTACGAAGGTGATGGTGAACCACGGGTCCTAGAGAATATGTAAAAAAAACTCATTTTGATGGTAACAAGATATTCCTATTTTGATGCTAGCAAGCAGGAGATTATGATGGATATACCTCATATTCCATGACCAATTAGCTTTGTAAATACACTTGTAGAGAAGGTGTCTTACTTTAGAGACTTTTATCTTCATTCCAGAAAGAAATCGTTTTCTAAATCTTTAAAGCCTTTTCCCCACAGGCAGGCGGTACAATAATAAATTTCTTCAGATAATAATTATCCCTATACTGGTGATAAAATAATAAATCAAACGCTGTGTTCTGGCCAATTCATCCACAGCCAGTGTAAGTGCAACTGCAACTCTAGAAATAGCTACTCCCCCCTGTTTTCTATCTCTTTGCAACGGTCAAAGCAAGCTGATTACGTAAATAAATCCACATGAAGTATTAGTAACCTGCAACAATGACCCAAGCAAACATCAAAACGGGGTGATTTGGCTGGCCAGTACTGTATACCAGGATTTCATAAGCTAAGCTCACGTTAAAAAATAATGGAACTTGGAAATAATATTTTCTTCGACTCCCTTTCACGATATTACCTATATTATCTCTCAAGGAAATTATGTCAACAACCTAAGGTGATAGTTGGTCAACCCATACTACTGGCTAATATTCTAGTTAGTAACCAATTAGAAAACTTTTTGCCAGTGTGCATATAAGCTCCATAGAAAAACGCGTCCAGCTGAAAAAAAAA